>NC_082596.1:86134229-86436556 GCF_030936135.1 Gavia stellata
AAGAGAGTCCTAAATCCTTGCGAACACTGTTTTACCATCACAAATTCCCTGTCTTTTTATCTCTCAGTAAAATGCTTCTCTCTGTCCTTTCATTTCTCTGCACCTTTAGTAGATATAACACCTTTCCTCCACTGCACCTTGCTCTGCTTTATTCCGTTTCAGTCTTACAGTATATATTGCATGGTTTCAAACAGGAGTAAAATTCTCATCTCTGTATCCATCATTCAAATTCTTTGCTGACAGAAGGACAAATTTGTTAATTTCTTATGATTATTTGGCTAATGTTTGCATTACACTTAAAACATAAATGTGCCCTTCGGGTGCCAAGTGTTCCACTTCTGCAATTGTTTATGCAGAGTGCCCCTGAATTTTCTCAGAAAAGGCACACAGTGTTTCTTCGTGCAGCCCATCTAGCTGACATTATCAACTGTTCAAGGACATTTTTATGCTTTGTTCCTTGTTGGAACCAGTCCATAAACGGAAGCACAGTGCCATAAGAAGTTCAGAGGCAGCTTACACCTTCTCCCAGTCTATGTTTCTATCCAAAAGATTTAGACAGTGCAAGGACTGATCCTTCTTCGGTCCTCTGGAAAGCAGACTCTCCTAAAACAAAATATAATTGTCACAACAACCCCATGCAATGCTACAGGCTTGGGGATGAGTGGCTGGAAAGCTGCCCTGCAGAAAAAGGACCTGGGGGTGCTGATAGACAGCTGGCTAAATAGGAGCCAGCAGTGTGCCCAGGTGGCCAAGAAGGCCAATGGCATCCTGGCCTGTATCAGAAACAGTGCGGCCAGCAGGACTAGGGAAGTGATTGTATCCTTGTATCCGGCATTGGTGAGGCCGCACCTTGAATACTGTGTTCAGTTTTGGGCCCCTCACTGCAAGAAAGACATTGAGGTGCTGGAGCACGTCCGGAGAAGGGTGACGAAGCTGGTGAGGGGTCTGGAGCACAAGTCTTATGAGGAGCGGCTGAGGGAACTGGGGTTGTTTAGCCTGGAGAAGAGGAAGCTCAGGGGAGACCTTATCACTCTCTACAACTACCTGAAAGGAGGTTGTAGAGAGGTGGGTATTGGTCTCTTCTCCCATGTGACGGGACAAGAAGAAATGTCCTCAAGTTGCACCAGGGATGTTTAGATTGGATATTAGGAAAAATTTCTTCACTGAAAGGGTTGTCAGACATTGGAATAGGCTGCCCAGGGAGGTGGTTGAGTCACCATCCCTGGAGGTATTTAAAAGACGTGTGGATGAGGCGCTGAGGGACATGGTTTAGTGGTGGATTTAGCAGTGTTAGGTTTATGGTTGGACTTGAAGATCTTAAAGGTCTTTTCCAACCTAAATGATTCTATGATTCTGCAAAGCCCTAAACCTGTATCTTAGCTGTACTTTTCACTGGGCCTGTCAGCTGATCAGTCATAATCACTTTTTGTGTCAACTTCCCTATGTTTAATGTATAATGTCTCTGGAAAAAATCTGTAAATCAGTATAATACCTCCATGCCAGCACGATATAACTACTTGTGACTGCACAGATGCTTTATGAAACTACTAAAAACAATTTTATTGTCAATTCTTGACACTGACAAAATATGTTCTTTAAATTGATTTAAGAAGTGCTAACCAAATGCAACCTCTAATCTAGCAAATGGTTCTGTGCAGATAAATCCTGATTTCTGCAAAACCTGGGAAGGAAGTCAGAATCTTTGAGCTTAGGGAAGCTGGCAAAATCAGAGGCACTGTACATATCTCTGAAAACATTTTGGTACACCACCTTGTTACTTCTATGCATAAACTAGTTCTTTACATGATAGTTTTGGTAACTTTCATAGTTATTGGTCAATGCTGCAATCAGGATGATACACAGCAAAACAGAGACATACACATGACTAGGCTGTTAGCACTCAAGACTGACCAAGTGTGAATGAACTTCACTGGAGAAGCCAGGTAGCTGCCCTTGGCTGGGGTAATCAGCTCAGACAAACTGCCATGTGAATCCTGCAAACCAGTAAACACAGTGCTATGATTGCTCATAACGGGTCATAAGCTTTGAGCTAGGCTAACAAGGGCTTCAAGATTTGTTATGCTTTGTGTTGTTTTGGCTTGCCTGGAACTTTGTTCAGCTTGTTTAGTGGCAGCAGCAACCACCTAATGACCAGGTAGCTATTGCCTAATTTGTTTTAGTTTTGCTTAGCTTTGTATAATTTTGTGGTGTAATGCCTAGTGTTAAGACTTCTGACACAGATGTGAATAACAAGTAGAAATGCTGTGTACAATGAACTGTCTATGACCACAGAATAATGATGAAGCATAAAGGAGTACAGGCAAGAGGTGATAGCAAAGGCCTTGAAGGCCAGAGCAGAGAGTGGTATTAGAGGTCCCAGAGGTATCAAAAACTCACCAGAGGCTGGTTACTGATAGTGATGCAAACTTAGGAATTGGGAATATGCAATTCCAGCAAAGAAAGGTGAATTCTTCTATCCTTAACAACTTCCCAGTGAATATCTCAGGATGCTCACAGCTCATCTTATCACTGCGCCCCACCCCACACACTGAAACCACTGACCTTGGGACCCAGAGGAGCAGTGAACTGGTGAGTATAATGCCAGAGAAAAGGGAGAGCTCACCAGAAGGGGTGTTTTTGTATGACAACCTTTACCTTTAATATTGTTAAGGAGATTTAGTTTGTATTAAGTAGATTACTTTGACTGGGAGTGTTAGTATCCACTGAATGTTACAATGTAACTGACTAGTAATAGTAACGGTTCATAGTATTTCAGCTACAGTTAAAACTTTTGATTATGCCAACAATTAATTCCTGGCCTCACTGTAATGTGCTTTCCTTTTGAGAGTAACACCACATAGTCACCTGGGCTGGAAAACGGGCCAGGTGAATGCATGGCTATCTCCAGCCATTCATTTACATCCTACAGTAAATGCTCATCTATATTTAACTGCAAAGTTTAATAACTTTGCCTTATCCCTCTCTGTTCACTAACTGCTTTCTCTCTCCAAGGAATGATATACTAATATATGCCAACACAGCTCCTCAGTCAGTGGGACCCACATCACAGACATCAGTGTGTTCACATTCAAACACAGAACCAATTCACTAGAGTGCACTTAAAGAAACCAGTGCCATTCCTCTCCATCAGTGAAAGGTGTTCCATAGGAATAATCAGAAAATTCAAACTTTCAGCATCAGTATATTTTCACAAAACTGTATGATGCCAAGGAAACTGTACTTGCTACTGGAAAGCTCTTTTAGCCAAGGGACAGTGAACAGCCCCCATATTAAGTTGGGGGGTGAGAAGGAAAAATAAAATAAATAAGAAGAACAGAGAACAAGTAAATGCTTTTTCTGTTGT
This sequence comes from Gavia stellata, assembly GCF_030936135.1. Classification (NCBI taxonomy): domain Eukaryota; kingdom Metazoa; phylum Chordata; class Aves; order Gaviiformes; family Gaviidae; genus Gavia; species Gavia stellata. Next base: position 86,137,594 of record NC_082596.1, read on the forward strand.
GCCTTCAGGGAGTGAAGAAAAGATTTATAGTTTTCTTACTGTCAGGGCCAAATGCAGGATCTCTCACCAGCCATGGTAAGGCAACAGGGTACCTCCTGCCTTCTGGCATTGAGCCCTGCGTGGACACAGTTGGCACTGTGCCTCCACTTTCACTGTTAAACATCATTTAAATGTTGACAGCAGCAGTTCTTCTAAAGCATTGGCAAAGGATATAGAAAATTATCCTGCAAGTGGGCTGGCATTGGTTTGACTGTCTTGACTTATGCATACATATAGTGCAGTTAGTGCTATGTATGCACCTCATGTATGTGTACCTCAGCTAAATTTGAACTACATAAGATGCTGTTGCCAGCATAGCTGCAGCAACAGAGGATTCGGCACAGACTGCAACAATTCACAGCAACACCATCAGGAGCTTTGTGCTACTATGGCCAAGATGTCAGCACTTTGAAAGGGGTTTAAATATGGCTTCTCTTTAGCCTATACATTATCTCCTACAGCTGTAGTCACTTCAGAGACAAGAAGAAAAAGGTACTCAGAATCTATTTATAGTGTGTAAAGGTTTTGTCTAAGGTTAGGGATCTCCAGTGAACCTGCAATAAAATACATGTTGACTTAGCAATTTAGTGCAGGTCAGGTGTAGGTCATTGTTGGGGTGCGGAGAAGTTCCTGACCTACTGATCTGACAACATTAAGACCATCTGTAGCTGGAGAATTGAGGTTGTGATAGTTCAGCTATCTTATCTTATTTGCATATTTAGAGAAATGAAAGGTTAGTTATTAAAATGTTAAACATATTAAAATTCATTTAGCTACTGTATATGCATAACTAAAAGCATTATTCTTTGATACATATGACGGGTTTAATTATGGTAACCTAATTTCATCAAGACAATTATAAAGGATCTGGTGAGGGCCATGGAAGCATGGCTTTACCTGCTTCAGCTACTTAAATTGGTTTTGCTTCTATCTGACAGATTTATTGTAAATATTTACTTATGAAAAAATATGATAATCTAAATCAGCATCTGGTTATCAAGTTAAGGAGGTTTCTTCTTTATAAACAGGAAAGATGGTAATATTTCAGAGTTCAAATAGCCTTTCAAGAGAAGTGGCTTAAGTCTCACCCCACCTGAAACAGTTCTGGAACATAAAACCTAGGATACCGAGTCTCATCCTTTTGTCCTAGTACAATACTTCAGTGCAGTTACTCCAAATTCACTGCATTTTAAATAAAATAAAAATGAGATCAAAATAAAGTTATCAGATGTACCAGAGGCTTTTTCTTTACTTTTATTAAGTAACCTTGTTCTTATTGATTTAACAAACATCATAATTATATTTGTTCACACTAATCATGCAATATTATTCACCAATATTATTTTTAACACTGTAACTTAAACATAAATTGTTGTCACAGAGTATTCAGAACTGGAATAATAATGGTGAGCTGCAGAATATGTTATTTAGTTCTACAATTGGATAAGAGCATGGCAGTTTATTACGTGATTTTTTTGACACGTAAGTATAAAGCCAGAGTTCTGCTAACTACCACAAATGTTACTTTCAATTAAATATCATGCAGGTAGATCTCACTGCTGATGGAAGAAATCAGGGACAGATGGAAAAAGTAAATATATTTGGAATACAAATACAATAATTGCTGGGTTTTTTTTCTCATTTTACTCTTCACTGACCTCAAACAGAAGGGTAAAGATCACTGAAAATATTTGATTGCATTTTTCAAGAAAGTCCAATGATGCTTTTTAATAGTTTAGATCTTTAGAAGTTATGAAAATTTAGGTAGATTTCATGACAATGAAACCCCATGAAAAGTTAAGTAAATACAGGAGTCACTAACCACAAAACTTAATTGTTTAAAAAGAAGCCTCCCTTAAAAATAAAATAGGTGCCCCAATGAACTCAAGTATTTCCCATATTCCTTTCACTTTTAATGTTGTATTGAAAAAAACACGAAAACTTGGAAGCATCTAAATTGAAATTCAGTGACTATCCACCAGGGAGACCAAAGGTTAGTCTTCGAATTACAAAGGGGAGATCATCTCAGCTAACATTAGATGTCTACAATTAGTCATGTCCAGCTCTGCTAGTCATCCTACATTCCTTCTGTAGCCAATGGAGAGAAACAGGCTTGTGGATATAATTTTATTGTTTCCACTTGTTCTCTTAATCTTCTTCAATGAAATTTCTCTGAAGGGGTACTTTATTTTTCTACTAATTCCAGCACAGCAGTCCCTAATTAAATTAGTAGCTTCTGGGCAACAAGAACTTAAAGTGGCAGCATTAAGTTTAAAGTTGTCATACATCCTGTACGAAGCGTTACATTTCTCACAAAGTTTCACATTAAGTAAAAAATATGAAGAGAAAGGAAGATAACTGGGTCCACAGAAGCACCAGAGCTGAGGTAAATAGATGTATGTCTTGTTCATTAGCTGAATGCAATTATTCTGAGACCCGTCCCACTCATTATGAAAACAGCGTAGGGCTGAAGTATGAAAAGCCTTTCCAAACAGCTTCTCCCATCAGACAAGTGAGGGAGAGATATATTCTATCCTGTGTTTTATTACAGTTGAACAAATATTTGTATCCTGAAGGAAATTACTGTATTTCAAAATTCGTTGTTCTCTAATAAGGGTGAGAAGTCAAAGTAGTCTCACAGGTCTACGGTTGTGTTTAAATTCTGAACTGCACTTTGAATTAATAGTTTCCTAGGAACACGCTATGAATGGTGAAAATTGCTTTCAACCTTTTAATTAAAAAGTATGACACATTTAAAATGGATTTTTTCACACAAAAGACCTATTTTTGACAAATTTATCTGTTCAGAAATAATTTTGAAAATACAGGCAGTTCTGGCTTTTTTGGCTCAAAGCAACTTTTTATTTTTAAATACAAACTTTGTATTAAAGGTAATTGCAATGAACAAGATGTTAAAAATGAAGAAGAAAAGGTAGAAATTATTTTCTACCTACTTCTAATGACTTGCTATTACCACTGACCATTATTTCCATTATCTCAGAGGATCAGAACAGCTAGTACTTCTCTGCAATCAGCCTTCATTCAAAAGTGACACTTTTTGTGTAATTTGTACTCTTCCAGTTTAACAATAGTCTGGATAAAAGGATATTAAATCTAGATAGTATTCCCGAGGCTCAAAATCAAGAAGTGCTTTACTTTTGGAAATACTGACTGACTTGTGGAAGGAAGGTATACATCCAGATAACAGTTTGGTGCATATCTATCCTGAGTGTTCAGCTAACCCTGTTGCACGGAAATAGTTAGCAACTCATTTATTTGGAACACTTCTCAGATTTTACTGCTTTCTACTAAGCAGTCCTTTCTATTTTGTGCTGATCTAGTAGTCAGCATGTTTTACTGACTCCTGCCACATCAGGCACATAGATTGAAGTTGTTTTTTGATTTTTCCATTAACTGCTAATAGATCTAAAAGCATTCCTCCTTATTTTCTTTACCACCCAATTTAGACAGTTATTTAGCTTCACTGAATTTGCAATGATGTTTAATGTCACTATGGCAGAGCTTGTACTAAGTTTATTTTGTCACAAAGCTTCCTATATTCATTGCTTTGACACCTGTGTTTACAAATCAAATTTCAGGAATTAGTTAAAAGTTCGTAATGTGCTTTACAAGTTTATTAAGATAAAACTAGTAATATTTTATGATGTAATACACATAAAAAAAAAGAGAAAAAAGAAACTAAACAGCACTTGGGTTGCACAATTTTTCCATTTTATGAGAGAATTGATAAGATCCTTAAATTTAGGTTCAGTTAGTAGATCAAAGCAGCTAAGGACAATGACTATTTAGTGTGTGTTTTAACCTGTGCATAACTCTCTTCAATACACACTAGAATTCACTTAACTGCAATCACAAAGTGAAAATTATCCATTTACTTTCCCAGTAATCTGTCCAATTAATCAGGCACAGATTAGACCCACTGTAGTAACCCAGAATGCATTAAGTCAGTGATAGAGAAAACAGCTTTATGGACCTGACCAGTACAGTTTATTTCAAGTACCATAAGCAGGGGTAAGACTTTTGCAGTTGATACCATATTATCCTAGAAGATGCTGTTTTCACCATTTCTTTATTTTCTGTTTTTCATTATGTTGCTTAAAAAGACACAAGACAGCTCACCTTAATTTTAGGAAACAGAAATAAAAAATATAAAAAATTTAGATTCCACTTCTAAAAAGATAACCAAACAACCCAATAAAGAACCATAAAGCTCATGATTAAGAATAATATTTTTTCTTCATTCTCAGCAATTTTTCTGACCAAGTCAGACCAGAGAGTATCATATTTACTTTTAAGTCTTGAAAGCATGTCTGTGGTCAAAACCAAGTTGGGCTTACTAGGAAAAGCTTCACAAAGCCAAGCTGGAGTCAAAATACAGGTTATGCCACTTGAGTATATAGTGTAAGTCATTCAGACCTCTAAGTCAGACCCTGCTCAGTTTATTGCTGTGTGTAGAGTCTAGTTACGTGAACATAAAATTTTCCTTCATGAAGGATTCCTACTCCAGTAAGGATGAACTGATCACATTTCATCTATCTACATACATGTACCTTCACCAGAAGCAGTATCTTCTTTGTTCTCTGTATTGACCTTATTACAGTGATATTTCTTAGGATTTTGGATCAACAACACAGAACTTTTAGGGTATCTGTTGAGAACTTTTCTTCAAAATCACTTTCAGATACTTAGAAATAGAATACTAGTCCAATGGAAAACAATTTTCAGGATATAACAGCATCACTTTTTTGTAATTTAATTTAATTTAATGATTAAACATTTTCCAGTCAACAGTAGGGTCTGAAGATATTTCCCTTATATTGGAGAAAACTTTAGACTTGCAGAGATAATTTACGGAATCACCAGAGTTAACCTTTCTTCAGTAATAAAGGCATACTTTAAAAAACTGTTGTGTGGGTTGCTAAAAGCTTTGTCCATAATGGTTTTGTGACAACGCTGAAGCCTTGAAACAGCTTTGAAGTATAAGTTTGGCAGTGCTTCAAAGCTGAGAGAGATGGCACAGCATAAAGGACTTTTCCCCCTTTTCCCCACATTGAAAATAAAAAGACTAAGGCAGAAGGATATCCTTAAATGGAGGAAAGATTAAAACTGGTTTTGCCAAGTGAGTAAAACATAAAATGAAAAAAAGGTATGAGTTGCCTTGGTTTAAACACAAAAAAAGAGGTAGAACACGTCTGAAACAACTTTTGAAAGAAGAGCATGGTTGACTGAATTGTTCAAGTTTAAAGCTAAGAATTACATAAATAATTTTGAAATAGAGATAAATCAATAGTGTTTTGAAGAGAGATTTCCTCATGTTTATATACCATTTCTTCTTTTTCAGAAAATTCGAACTATGGGATTTTTCTCAGTGGATCTTTTCTAAAGAAATCAAACAATTAACACTTCCTCCACCGACTGTTCTTCATTAAGGGATATTCACACTGGCGTTTAATGATAGAAAAAGAAGCAATTCAATGAAAAAGGAAGAAAGGCCTCCCAGATGTGCTGTCAGCAATGAAAACAACTCCAAAGAGACCCACATAATGTAAAGTAATTAAATGATAAAGAATTTTTGAAATAGGTTAAACAAACACCTATCAAATAGTTTATGTACAGCTGTTCAAATTTGGGGGCAGAGAAATGGACTAGATGACTTCTCTAACAGTTAAGAGTTTGGTTCTTTTGGGGTTATAATAGACAGACATGTAAATTTTACATGCATATTTAGGTTAGATTAAGTTGTTTTCATTATGCTAAAAGAGTACATGCATTGAAAAATGCTGCAGAAATCTACTCTGCATTTCAAACGTCTAAGGCATGACTTTTTTTCCATTTAGGGCCAAGGAAAAGCTAACAGAAAACAGACTAATCCTAATAGCTAAATTGTGTAGGAAGCTGGAGGGCTGTGATTTACACAATACACAATCTAGGGAGAAATACATTTCATTCATCAAGGCAGGAGATGATAAGGACACAATCATGGACTTCAAGATAGGGAGACGGAAGTTTAGTCCTAAACTTGTGTTCATTCAGTGCCAAATTTATAATCTCTGTGGAAAAAGACAATATTCTGAAGTAATGGAAAATGATAGTCCAGTAAAGGGCCACTCTGCCCAAAGCAGAGTGGGATGTTACTTAGCACAATTACAGGTTTTCTTTCCGTGCCTTACTAGGTTTGCAGCACTATTACAACTTGCCTAATAGTACTGCAATAAAACATCGCTCACATTAGCAAAGCAGAAGCCCTTATAGCACTGTTCCCCAAGACTGGCTAGAGCTCCTGCTCATAATAATCCAAACCCCTCAGGTCAAAGCATCATCTAAGTGCATGTACCTAAATTAAAACACGTATCTTCAGTGATTATGTTTTTAAAAGCACTCTATACTTTAGAGCTTGTCTACATCACAGAAAGCCGTACTGTTTGCTGGCGTCTTTACAGATGAAGCTCTTAATTCCAAGTCTGTGATATTCAAAATCAAAACAAACAACCTGATAACTAGATTTTTCTAAGCAAATGACACAAACAGACAAATAAATAACATTTGTGGCAATAAAAAAGAAGAGAAAAAACCACAACACTGTTAAGGAATATAAACTCATCTTTCTGCAATAGCTGAGAGAAGGGGAAACCCCCCACAACAGCAGAAGTCCCAGATTTTGCTATTTTAACCAAATCTTGTCTAAGAAAGTATAATCATAAAAATTTAATTACCTTCTGTTACTACCTAATAAAATATACTCCAAGCTATTTTCATCCTCTTCCTTCCAAAGTAAGCTGCACTATGACAACCCCTTCCTAATCAGCCAGGACTTCATACTGTGCTGATGTTTCTCTACAGCTTTGGCTCCAGGAGCCAGCATATTTCCAAGCATAATATTTCTAGTATCATAACAAAGAAGTACAACTTATCATATGGAAAATGTTACATTAGCATATTGCACACTTTCTTCGATTCTTCCCTACAGTTTATATACCACCTTTTCACCCTTCCTGATTTCAAGGACTAGCTGCTTTTCTCCCCTTTTACTTTTCAGTAATCATAAAAGTCAATAGGGCTCTGCCTATAGGCGCTTATAAAATTTATCAAAACTGCACAATTGAGCAGATGCAACATTTAAATTTTTTTTACATACTGACAACCATTACAGAGAAACACTAAGCAAAGGTCTCACAAGCTCAGATGTTTGTTGTGTCTGCTGATCATCAGATCACAAGTTTTTGAAATTCGCTATTTACTAAATTAAATTTAGTAAAATAAATTTACTAATTGTTTACTAAAGTCATTATTTATACCATGAATTTCATATTATAAGAGAATGGGGTCAATATAAGAGATTGGCAAAGATATTAATCAGTATCTCTCCTGTTACAGAAAGCTAGTATATATAATATTGCTTAAAGGAACTAGTTGTGTTTAAAACTGATATCCATAATTCTGGAGACTAGATCACTGCAAAATATTTATGTCTTAAGTAAATAATGCAAATGAATACTTGTCTGACATCAGTGTATTTCCTGAACAGGTCTGAGTGAGAATACAATTGCATTTCTTTGCAAGTGGAAGATTATTGGAAACTTGAAAGGCAACTTGAAAATTCTTTTGTAGATTTTGGGAAGAAAAGAAACAGTCTTTCAGTGAAAGAGACACATTATTATTTTATATTACTTATTCCCCATGTAGGGATATTTTACATGTTTTCCGTGCTTTCTCCCCACCCCTGCCCCATCAACATAGCATCTTTAAAGAATAGACTAACCAAAATGACTAAGTAGCAGCTTTTTCTGACAGGTTTGGAAGGATCTCTCTCTGTACTAATTAGGAGGATCCTTGGGTGTTCTCTTACAGCAGGTTCTGAAGCTTGCTCTCTCAGAACTAACACTATAAACCACCCACTATTAGAAGTATCATGCTCATTTTTTTCCCACTATGATCTCCTCTACAGTCGAGGATTAACATATTTAGCTTGTCAAAATGTCAACAATCAACTTTTATGAATCTAAGATGTTATATAACTTGTAAAAAGTATTTCCTGGCAGTATGAAAATGTTGCCAAAAGAAAACACTATGTGAGTCTATTAGCACCTGAAGGGTATTATCAGCTACATCCACAAATATTCTCACTTAAAAATATATTTTTTTCCTCTAGAAGTGATAATAGATGTCTGTAAGTAGGTCCTCCTTTATATACAAGCTTACATTCATGGAAGGGAGTTCAGCAGTTACTATAGCGAATGTCATCTTCTACTTCTCTCCTACCAGCCCATGCAAACATAACTCACTGCTTCTTAGTGCTCTGCCATCTTCAGGCATAGCAGGTGTCAGTTCTTAATTTCTTCTTCTCATGCAGATGTGATATTTTCCAGCTTTAAATATGTGGTTGTTTGCAGACACAATAGGAAGCAGTTTTGCTTCTCACACTGGTACAACAGCAATGGTTCAGAAGGCATCATCTCTATGGGCCAGATACCACTGAAGGAATAAATGTTGGACTATCCTGAAGTATGGCTCAAGTGCCTGCAGAAAGATGAGCGCAGTGTACTACTTTGAATCAAGAACTTTGGAGTTAAGAAATATAGATGCTTTTAGAAATCTTGCAGGTACCAAACAGTATCTTGCAATGATGAAACAACTACATACTGGGCTGTATCAGCACAAGCGTAGTCAGCAGGTCAAGGGAAGTGACTCTTTCCCTCTGTTTGACACTACAGCACCACATCTGGAGTACCATGACCAGTTTTGGGCTCCACAGTATTAAAAAACAAACATTGAAAAAACGGGATGACTATAACAGAGGGCTAGCAATCTGGTAAGGGGACTGGAGGACATGAAATCACAGAATCACTAAGGTTGGAAAAGACCTGTAAGATCATCAGGTCCAACCATCAACCAACAAACACCACCATGCCCGTTAAACCATGTCCCACAATGCCACGTCCACACGTTCCTTGAAGACCTCCAGGGATGGTGACTCCACCACTTCCTTGGGCAGCCTGTTCCAGTGTCTCACCACTCTCTCAGTAAAGAAATTTTTCCTAATATCCAGCCTGAACCTCCCCTGGCGCAACTTGAGGCCATTTCCTCTTGTCCTGTCACTCATCACTTGGGAAAAGAGGCCAACACCCACCTCTCTGCAACCTCCTTTCAGGTAACTGTAGAGAGCAGTGAGGTCTCCCCTCAGCCTCCTCTTCTCCAGACTGAACAACCCCAGCTCCCTCAGCCGCTCCTCATAAGACACGTGCTCCAGACCCCTCACCAGCTTCGTTGCCCTTCTCTGGACACGCTCCAGCACCTCAATGTCCTTCTTGTAGTGAGGGGCCCAAAGCTGAACACAGGATTCGAGGTGCGGCCTCACCAGTGCTGAGTACAGGGGGACGATCACCTCCCTACTCCTGCTGGCCACACTATTTCTGATACAGGCCAGGATGCCATTGGCCTTCTTGGCCACCTGGGCACACTGCTGGCTCAAATTCAGCCGGCTGTCGACCAACACCCCCAGGTCCTTTTCTGCAGGGGAGCTTTCCAGCCACTCGTCCCCAAGCCTGTAGCGTTGCATGTGGTTGTTGTGACCCAAGTGCAGGACCCCGCACTTGGCCTTGTTGAACCTCATACAAGGCAGGATAAGGCAGAGAGAGCTGGGTTTGTTCAGCCAAGAAAAGAAGTCTAAGGAAGAGATCTTACCACTGTCTTCAGATGCATAACATGTCATTACAGAGGATGAAGGCAGATTTTTCTTAGAGATGTATCATGAAAAAGCAGCAATGTTCAAAAACTGTAGCGAAGGAGATTCTGATTATATGATAAAACTTTTCACATTGAGGTTGGTCAAACACAGGGTAAGGTTGTTCAGTGAGGCTGTGGTATCTCCACCCTTAAACATACTAAAATTTGATGGCAACACCCTAAGCTATCCGATTTCACTTTCAAGTTAGTCTTGCTTTGAGTAGAGGTTTATACAGATGACCCTGAGAGATAAGATGTACATCTATAAAGAATTCAATTGGGTATGGAAAGTAACACCGGCTCTATCCTTTTGTTGATCCACATACAGAGGGTATGGTCAAAGTAATTTTGTTCAGAACAGAATTGGTATCTCCCTTACAGCTACTTAAGAGATTCTCTGCCAAATTCCTGTATTAACTACAACTGTCACCTTTAAATGACATTTCTCAGTCAAAAGTGGGGAATGTACTTTTCTCTTACGAGAGAAGAGATCATATTTTGTGAGCCATAAAAGGATTGCTATAGTGCTCTAAGAGGTATTTTCTCCATCACTAGCTAGCGAGATAAAAATTTCAGCAAAACTTGTCATGTACTTTATTGTTCCAGTTAACCTGTATTTTTGCAATACAAATATTTTACTTAAATTCACTTACCTTCTCATCTAAACTATTCTTAATGCCATTTTTTGTACAGAGCTACCATAGTGCCTTTTTGGATATTTTATTTTTTTCTTGTGGGAGAATGAGGTAAATAATCAGCTGCAACTCCTTCACAGGGAACCTTGTGACTAGCTCCTTCTTCCTGTTTCACAGATTCAAATGGATGTGCCAGTACCCAATAAAGATCAGTTTCACTTTCAGAGTGGCATGATCCTTTTATCTCACTGCCAACGTCATCTTCACAACTTTGCAGCAGCACATGCTGCCATCAATCCCTTCTTTTCTGAAAATAATTCCTTCTAGTTATGTATGTGGAGTGACAGCGACTGAGCCATTACTACTTTACCCCAGGAGTACTTAAAAAAGGATACTACAGTGGCTACATCTCCTTATATCACCCAAAGAAAGCCTTCGATATCACACTAATCTCATCTACAAAGAGTCATTTCAGTAGTAGGAGAAGAAAGGAGATGTCAGTGTGTTCTTTCACAAGCTATCATCTTTTTCTTTTCTCCACCACAAATAGTACTACACAGGCTATTGGACAGGAAAAATTAACGTTTTATAGAGCTAAACAGACGAATCATCTTTAGAACTGAACTGAACGACCTGCTTCTCTACCCCCGCCCCCTCAAAAAAATACGTATCTATGTACATATGCATTATTTTCCCCCAAGTCATAAAAATGAAGTGTGGCTTAAATAAATGCTAAATCTGATTCGATGCTCCGTCGCAGCACAATGAAATTTCTTCACGTTATTATGAACACAGTATTAACAAAATGTACTGCATACAAATAGCACAGAATTATTCCCTTCATATCTCTTACAGTACTACCAACACAACAAGTAGGAAAACATGAAATATGGTATTAACATCTCTATCTATTTGATTTAAAATATACATACCAAATGAAATATAAAACCAAGGGGATATTAAAAATGCAATGGAGTAACATCACAAAAATATCCCTTCATACTTTGGTACATTTCACTGTCTGAACAAGTTTATTTTAAACTTTTAAAAATTAATGGTATTCATCACTTTTTAAATTAATTTTAAAGGCATATGATAGAACAAATTCAAAAGGTGGCAAAACAGAGAAAAATAATTAGGGTTCAAATATTTCTGCATAAAGATCCAAATCCTCCATGGATATAAATTAGTTCAGAAGCTTAGAATTAAATAATATATGCAAATTTATGCTCCCAAATCCAAATCAGAAAAATTACATGAGTTGTAGAGTACAGATGTTCACATATTCAGTGAATCAGGTGCACTACTTTTTTAGATGAAACTGCAAGAATAAGATTTGTTACAAACATAGCTACACAAAATTTGAACGAAAATGTTCATAGTAAGATCTTTTGTTTGGGATTGCATGGCTATGAAATGTTCAAGTGGAAATTACCTAAGTTAACATAATTTTGCTTCTTTTTACCTCCATCAGAAGTCTCCTGCTATTGGTGAAACTTGGCCAACTCAATAGAAATATCAAGGAAATAAGAAGGAAACATCTATATTTAGTACTCTTTCTGTGCCACTTTAAATAATGGTAGTTTAAAGAGAAGAGTAAAATACAAGAAGGCATTGCTCTGTTTTTCTCTCAATGTACCTCACGTTAACAGAAGCTAAACGAACTAAGCATGTTTCGCTCCAATCAAAGTCATGCCCCTTCCAGTATCTGCAAATAACAGAAAAACTAATAAAAGTACATGACAAACCATTGATTTCTGAAAGCTCACAAAAACCCTAAAACATCCTGGTGCCATCTTTCATGACATAAATACAAAGCCACAGGTTCTGATACCTCTGACAACTTTTGAAATGTTACTAATAAGATTTTACTGATTGCTACAGATACTAAAATTTGATGGGTCTGAATATAAAAACCCTTCATATTTTCTTCTCCACACAAATTATTTTATTGAATATAGAATCAGCTGCTGAAGCTTACTGTCCTTCTAACTTTGCTAATGATTTCAGGGTGTGCAAGAAAATTCTCTCTACTACTGCTGAGTGTCCTCAGGAATCACAAGTGCTCAGCAAAATCTACGGTTAAGGCTTAGCCTGTTGAGATAGATTCTTGATCAATAATGAAATGTTCTTAATCAAAAAGTTTTAAATTCTGCTCATGAGATATTGAAAACACCTAAAAAGTGTAAGGATTGCTTTGTAGGACATAACTTTCTCTTTACCCCTGCGCTGTAAGAACAAATACGTATGCAGTCAATAAACAGCAGCTCATCAAGACAAAGTATCAGGTTGCTTTTCAGGGTTCCATCCTGCTAGCAGAAGCAAAAATCTATATGAGGACGCTGGGGACAAGAGAAGAGCACAAAATTGCTCTGAGCACTGCGCTCACTGATAAATGGAACACTAAGAAAAAGACATTACTTTCCTCCGTCACAAGTAGCACTAACAGAAATCTATAATAAGTTATTTTCAAGTTCATGTTTCTTATTATTTAAATTCTCCCTTGATATATAAACCAACTCTGACATGTAAAAATCTTAAGAAACAGACAGAAACCCCAGCTGGGTCCTGGGACACAGAAAGCTCTCATAATCTACAACTGACAATACACAGAAGGAGGATGCTGTAACAGTTACTACAGCCTAGGACACAAGAGGATTGATTTTCTTGTCCTCCCCATACTAATACTCCCTCTAAAAGTTAGGCAACTCACTTGGTCTTTCAGTTAAGCTAAACCAGGGGCACAACAATGCAACTGTGTTCCCTGTCTGACTACACAACTCATCTGTTTTCTACACTATATTGCAATTAAATCCATCTCTCCTCTCCCACACATCGATCTCAAAGTAGGAAATCCATGTGTGAAGTAGGAGAGGAGCCAGCAGTCCCAGAGTTCACAAAGGGGCTAGGTCTGCAGATCACATGCAGCATACACCTCTATGAATGTTCAGTAGCCTTTAAAAAGAGAATGTTATTACAACAGCTAAATCTCATGAATTATGAACACCACAGACTTTGAAACCCTATAGACAGAGTTTCAAAAGCTAGTTGGAGCCCACCTCTCACTGAAGTTAACTATATTCAGAATACTGATCCTAGTCATTATGAATTAAAAGGAACTATGTAAGCACCCAAAAAAACCTCTGAAAGAGTTAGTTCAGACCACACCTTGTTCTATTTAGTTTATATCTGGCCAGAAGAAGCTATTTTGGTACCGCTATAAGTAAAAAAAGCCTACAGTACAGCAGTCTACCCAAATGGGAGACAAGAGGAACAGTATGCCAAGAATAATGCCAAGCTTTAGTCCGTCTATGGCTTGCAAAGAGATCATGAATAACCCACCGTTGCATAAGCCTCATTAGTTCCCTCTCTGTCCCATACTAATACTTCCTGCATTTCATGACCTTTTAACACTGTGCTGGCTGGATGCCTATATATTGTAAACACTGCCAAAGAGGAGTCAGAGTGACCTCCCTACCCCAGTGATGGACCATCATTTGGACACAGTACATCTTTAAGCAAACAGTAACACACAGTATTTATTACAGAAACAAAACATACATTGAACTGCAAGACTGAAAGACTGCTTGGGTGAAATGCTTTCAGGATAAGTGATTTAGAAGTGTTTACTTTATCTACATTATTACCATTTTCAGTCTTTACAAACATAGAACACATGGACACACACAGTTTCTGGTTGGTTATACAGAAAGGCAACTCGTGGCTGCCCATAAAATCAAGCATAACTGATTTCTAAAACAGCAAATCAAGTAAATTAAAAGCTTTTATAATTTGTAAATGATACTGCAAGAACATGGCAAGTTCCTTCAAAGAGATCTTACCATTACTATATTTGTCTAGACAGATAGAGAAATGTGAACAAATCTAAAAATTACTTCTTTAATATATGGGTAGAGAATTTCAGAATACACAAATCAGTATGAATTTGGCTAGGATTCACAAAATCTAAAACAGTGAAAGAAACTAATATAGATGGTTTTATCCAAACTTATTTTTGTTTACATGCTTTTATTCACTTTTCCCTTTAAGATATTTTTTGCATAAAATCAAAATACTAGAATCCACTTATCCAACCATACAGCGTTCAAAAGCAGATATAAAACATTTATAAGTGACTTCAAATAACTTTATCTGTATATGTCTATCTTATGAAATCAAGACAATAATGTCCAAAACGATTGGAACTTTCAAGTACTATGGGGTTTTTTTACCTTTTTTGGGGAAACAAGTTTAATGGCTGGAAAAATGATGGAAATTACATTTTTCTCTCTCTCATACACACAAGCAGACACATCTGTCAATTTTTAGAGCTTCATTTCATCTTGAATGAGCGTAACGATATAAGATTTCAAATATTTTCACAGAATCAAAGCCGAAGAAAAAAAAGTTTTATTTCAGACACAGTGGAGTTGAGCAGACAATAAACTGGAGCTATTGGTTCTTAAAACGTGACACTGAAACATTTATCACGAATTTCTAAAATGAAATCAACTTTCACAATCCAATTTAGGAAAAAAAAAAACAGTAGAGAACTGGTGTGTATTCTGACAGGGCACCATGACAGACTTCCTAGGTATCTTTAAAGAAAATGGGGAAAGAAAAACCTCTGGATAAAATGGAGAAATTCAAAACGGAAAAAATAAAATGTATCCATACTTTGAGAAATTTCATTAATGCTAAAAAAAATCCCCAAAACCTCACTTTGAAAAAGACATTCAATTTTGTGACATAGAGGCCATATCCACAAAATCACATCACTTATAAAATGAAAAAAAAATATAATTTACCTAAGGATTTTTAAATCAGCTCCTGTTCAAATATGTCCTTTCTGGTAAATGACATTCATTTGTAATAATTGTGAGGTAACACACTGGAAATCAGTAATCCAGACAGACTTGTGGCTTTGAGCTTTTCCAGAAGCAATTCTGCAGTGAAAAGAAAGAAGAGGTGAAAGATGGAAGCATTCTTAGAAACAGTTGGTGTTTCAGACTTATTGGGATGAGAAGGGGTGTTAATAAACTTGGGGAGATTACTTTAGCAGGCAAAGCTAATTGGTTCCATTTCTTAAGAAGTGGATTATTGCACTTATTCTTACATCTAAAAAACCACACCTGAAGCAGTACATGGCTAACTGCACTAGGAAAGAAAAACACTTAGAAATGTACAACAGTTTAAAAAGAAAAATGTAACAGATTTTAATAGAAGAAAGAGTTATATGGCCCATTGAGAAGTGGGTGAAACTGATTTTCAGTAGCCCATTTCCTGTGCTGAGAATTAATGTACATTATAACTGTGAGGACATCTTCATGTATAGCAAAGCTGTTAATGTTCAACAGCCCAGGTTAGCTCGTTATGTGCTTCTGGCAGAGTTACTGTAGAGAGAACAGGGTGAAACGGTTTTTTTGGCAGGTTAAACTTTAAAGGAAGTAGGGTGTTTCAAGCTGCTGAGGAATCTGGATTGTGAAAAAAATCCCCGAGAGATGGATTAGTGGACAGGTAATGGCAAAAGGCATCTGATAAACGGCAAAAGGCATCTGATAAATTGCAGAGTTATGTGGTAAATGTATTTATTACATGCCTATGCAATTTGTCACTGGGTTGTCTCATTTATCACCTCCCCATGTGAAATGCATATATTAATATTGCACACTGCTATCATTGCCTGACAGCTTATCATCCTGTTTTTGAAATTCATACATCACTTTTCCCTGCTCTCTCCTATCACAAGAAATTTCATCCAGTTATATTTCCAGATAAATGCTGAGAAAGGATTCCTGACCCACCTGGTGTCATGCCTTATGCTCTTCCCAAAACAAATTAATAATGTAGAAAATACATTATGTATTTTCATATACATATTGTAGGGTCAGTTGTTGCCGTCCTGTTGCTCACAGATTTATTGTATCATGATACGTCATTGTTCAATCAGCAAGAGCAACCTGATATCTTCACCCAGCTGAAATGGATCTTGTCAACACTATTCTGCTCGAATAACTTTTTAACATAAATGGCTGATTCATGCAAACACTTCTTGCTGTTGCTGTTTTTTGTGGGACCATGTTGGTTCTTAGCAAGAGCTAAACATTACTTTTCACTGAAATACCTACAAAAAAAGGCTGCAATTATACATTCTTAGACTTCATTTTGTCTACAGTGAATCATAATAGTAGTTACCTGCGAGTCAGCTAAGGCTGTCATATGAATACTGAGTCTTGTACGCATTAGGGTAAAATGCAAGTCATGGAAAACTTCTGGTATAGTAATTTTGGTTATTAAACTGGTTCTGTCAGCACCTAATGAGAGACACATTGTTCTTGCTCCCTTTCTGTTTCTAAAACTCTTTAAAGCTTGCTGGTTTTATGAGATAAAAAGCTCAAAGTAGTTATGAGCTCCAACACAAACTCCCTGTTAAAAACCATATACGAATGTACTTCTTTTACCTGCACGACACTAGAAGTTCATGTGGATAAAGAACAGTACTTCATGAAACAAAAGGATGAAAATTGTGGGTAACAAAATCAAAGAACAACACTCAGTTATAACTGGAGTTCTCAAAGAATTCAACAGATGACTAAAAAAAGATTTAAGCAAGAACTGAATCTGTTCATGAAGATATCTGGAGCCACTAAAAAGTAAACTGAGCAAGAAGCCACCACTAGGGAAAAAGTGCATAATTGGCTTTCTGGCATAGCTTCAATAGTCTACAATTAAATGTCTCAAGCAAAGAACCTTTTTTTTTACTTTTTTTAATTTTTTTAAATTTCACCTTTTTAAACTTTTTCTTTTGTTTTTAACATTTTTTTCTCTTCCAGATTTTCTAAGAAAACTCTGTCAGGCTTCCCTGCTTGGAAACACAATACCTTATTCTCTCCTCCTTACTTCTTCCTGAATAAGGCAGTGAAAGTCAAGTTAAAATTTTTGACACAGTTTTCAGGCTGTCCTATGGAGATGTGAAGAACAAATTAAACTTGATATGTACTATTTTGTATGTCATTTTGAAAGGGAGAAAAACTTCACAACTATTTATATGAGCATTTAGATCAACTAATCACAGATGTATGTAGAGGGCTTCTGAAATCCTAATTTATGTTGGGATCATAGCTGGCATCAGAGACTGAGAAAACAACTGCCAGAAGATTTTAAATAAGCTAAGGAAGCTAGAATTTCACAAGCTGTAGATCACTGTTGCATCATATTACAAGTCTGGGTAGGAAGACAAGAAAATGTCAATTGGAATCAGATGGAAATACAAAGATACACTGTAATACACAGGGGCAAGGGAAATCCGTGAACACTTCCATAGTCTTCATAATGCAGACAAACTAAGTCTGCAGGAAAAAAAGCACATAACATGGAATTTTACAGACTTGAGCAGTTTTCTGCCTTGGAAATAGGGCCATAGTTTGCAAAGGCTAAAACAATTTTGCGAAATCACCTGGAAAAGCAGTCAAAGAGCTGGAAAAGAAACATGGCATATAAACAGCACACAGTGTACAATAAGAAAAACGTTCATGAGAAATCTTGAAAAGAGAGGTACATTCTTAATATATTCAACAGAACTGAGCTCTGGGTAATTGTAAAAAAGACACTACAAGCCAATATGATAGCTTAAGTTCCGTTACAGCATTTGCCCCAAGATACACAGAAAAGCTTTAGCTCACCTGATGAGCATCTTTCCTACTACAGGGTATGTGAGAGATAAAAACTTAAAATGTTGACATCTGTAATTTTTGCAGGAAATTTATTGCTTACAGTGGGTCAAAAACATGTCAAATATTAAATCTGATTCTGGGACCATTCATGTAGAAAGGTAGTGAGATATTAAAGATTGATTCAAAGATGTCTTTACTAGCGCAGGGAAGCTGTCAACAGAACATAAAATTAAGTTGACAGAATTCAATTGTCCTGTCATAGAGGCACCTAGAAAATGCTGGCAATAAAAATCTTAATGACAAATTAGATTGACTGAACAGGATACAAAAAAGAAAATGGAAAAAAACACAGAACTGATTAAAATCTCTAGTAACTTCAGAAGTGGAATTACTCATACAGCTCCTGATGCACTAAAAAAATATAAGAAGAAAACACTTTCACATACCCACCACTTCAGTCAAGGTGGGTACAAGGTAGTCAGACTGGCCCTTGCTAAAACTTTCAAGCAAGGGTTGGTGAAGCAGATACGTTAGAGCACTTAATATACCAAGAACTATATTCTATTCACTTCAGCTGAAAGCTTATAATAGAGAGAAGATCAGGGAACATGAAATGCAAAAATTCAGATACAAACAGCCTGCAGTGGTATAGTCACAGGAGTTTTGGAATTTTGGATCAAATAGTTATTGGAAAATATACATTAATTCTTAATTATTACACCTGCTATCCAGAAATAGCACTGCTAGAGCATTGGAGCTGCACTCCTGAGAGACAGTGGATCATAATTAGATTGCTAGAAGCTCAAATGTTTTGCGAAATGTATGATTTTAAACACATCACTGTCAGTCCAGTACTTGATAACTGTAACATTTAAAACATTTAAAAAAAAAAGAAAGAAAACAAACACAAACAGAAAAACCCAAAACCCTATGATCATCCAAAGATCAAAAGCATTTGTAGCCATAAGACAGTGTTCACAGGTATAATCAGAAAACAGGCACCCAAGATAGGTATTTCTTGCGAGGTTCATTTTATGAGTGATAACTAAGGAGCAAGCGTTCAGCCTTCCACTTATTCTAGAGAAAGAGAGGTAGAAAAATAGACTCAGACTTTAAGTTCCAGAAACTGGTAAGGCTGAGCTGATCAGTGGAACAGAATGTGCAAAACAATATTGAATCTAATCCACAAAAGGCTTCAGAAATATAAGAGGTAAAGGAAGCCAGTTCAGAGATTGACTGTACACATCTACACTTCTAAACAAAAGAAGTCCAAAGAATAAGTTCAAGCACAGGACTCCTGACCACCGGTTCCTTAATTAGCAGCTTGCTCCCTAGCTCTGTTCTGAATCTCACCAACAGATACTGTCTGGGCATGATTCAATAAGCAGAATGAATAAGACTATGTAAGTTTTGACTCCTTTCAACCTGTACAATCTTCCAGAGCTACCAGGTTTGTGCCTTCAAAGTCTCTGCATGCCTTCATACCCCATCTCAGGTTTATAGCACACCACCAATGTGTTTTGCAGAAAGCGCTGTGATGGGCAGTAACACAAATCTTACATTCATTCAGACACAATTAATGGAAAAAACCATACCAAAATAATAATTACATCTTAGGGCCACAGGAGAACTGCCTGACAGTCCTGTGCTGCGCAGTATGGACATGGCCAGTCTATTCTAGGGACAGTAAGCCCCAAGCAGCATGGATGTGAGCCAGTCTGGGCTACTCAACTCTAAAATCAGAGACCACTTCTTGTCCTTTCTGTTTATCAGGATATAGCCAGACAAGCACTGTAAACTGATGATGTATAATAATATTGCAGTTAACTTCATATTTTTCTACTTGGAAGTGAAAGATGTAAGAATAACTATTTTCAAGTCCTGAGCTGAAACATGGCATCCTCAGAATGTTCTATTTACCAGAAAGAGGTGAGTAACATCAGTGAGTCAGGAGTGAGTGATGTGAGTCAAGAAAACAGTTACGTTCAAAGAAATTACTGAGAAATATGCAACTTTTCTCTTTACTCCTCTACCTTTCTTTAAAGTTTTAAGATTACTTGTTATTCTATTAAGGATTCATTCACAAAATTCGGCAAACACTTCTCGCTATGCATCACCTAATAATGCTACATGCATGACAATCAATATGCAATGCAACATTAATAATGGCAATAAGATTATGAAACCCTTATATGCTGTAAATATGAGTGTTGTTTTCTGTAGCCTTCATAAGTTATCTAGCCACAACCATATTCCATTTGGTTAAAAGCAGCATGGTTTGTCATATAGTCTAAGTTTCTTCTGAGCAGAAGAATTCTTCTGCAGAGAATTATAACATGGGTGAGATGGCACAATACAAAATCCATCTATGAAATTTAAGTAAGCTTTTAATTCATGTACAGCATACTTTCATCACATTAGTGTTGCAACATGCAGCACATTTGTATGTGCTTTTATCAGTGCAAAATTACCAACCTTTATTTTCACACTTTACAAAATTGTCTTTGGACCATTCATTAGCAAAAGCAACCAAGGGTAATTTCATCTCGGACTGGCCAGCACTCTCTCTCACTCTCGGGTGCCATGATAGCAGGTAACTGTCCGATTACACCTTCTGGGAGCAATACCGTGAGTCTTTGTGAAGCAAAGTTAAACTCAAGGTTTCCATGAGCTAATATTCTTTGCCTTTGCCTCCTGCCTCAAGTTCTTTTTTATTTTGTCTTTAGGCAATTTAAATATTTTATCAGTATAAACAACAACATCAACCTGTATGACTCTATTTCTTCAGTTGTCAACTCCTTAACACACAGACCCAGGAGATTAGAAGCGTGCAATCAAGGTAAGATAGAGACACTTTGACCAAAAATTATCACTAGCCTACAAAATTTTCAGCAGTTGACAATACAACTCACTATATCTCTTATCTTCTTTTTATTCCACTTTGAATTAGACTCATCCAGAACAAACTATTAAATGTATCAACAGTTCCTCTTTTTTATCACAAAAACCTAAAATTCTTTAAAACACACCTCATTCCGCTTTCCAATCCATATTTGTGTGTGCCGTACAATGGAGAGGTAACACAGCACAAAGCTGAAGAAGAAAAAAGAAGAGCTGATGGATTCAGTCTGGATTTCATGCCTCTGTACTGGGTTTTACCTGCTCAGGTCTGGCAGCAGCAGCAGCAGTGTGGGGGCCGCAGGGGCGGCCCCTGTGAGGAGCGGCCGGGGCTGCCCCCTGCCGGACACAGCCGGTTCCCGCCGGCTCCAGCGGCCCCAGCGCAGGGCACAGCTGAGCCCCTCAGCCGCGGCGGGAAAGCCCCTGTGAGAAAGGGCGAAAGGCTGCCCGGCAGCCAGGGCTGAGGGAAGCGGGGTGAGAAACAGCCCTGCGAGCCCCGAGGGGAGGGCGGGAGGAGGGGAGGAGCAGCTCCAGGCGCCCCGGCAGAGGTGCCCCTGCGGCCCCGGGAGAGCCCCCGGTGGGGCGGGTGTTTCCCTGCAGCCCGTGGGAAGGCCCCAGGCTGGAGCAGGGAAAAGTGTGAGGAGGAAGGAGCGTCAGAGAGGAGCTGTTATGGACTGACCGCAGCCCCCCATTCCCCTGTGCCCTTCAGGGGCCAGTGGGAGGAGGAGTTGGGAATGAAGGAGGGAAGTTAAGCCTGGGAATAAGAGGCAATGGAGGGAAGATGTTTTAGTTTTTTATTTTTTTCTCACCATCCAACTCTATTTTTAATTGGCAATAAATGAAACTAATTTTCCCCAAGTTGAGTCTATTTTGTCAGTGACAGTAAGAAGTCAGGGATGTCCCTGTCCTTATCTCGACCCATGAACTCTTCGATCTTATTTCCCCCCGTCCTGTTGAAGAGGGGGAGTGAAAGAGCGGTTGGGTGGGTGTCTGGCAGACAGTCAATGTCAACCCACCACACCCTCATAATACTTAAAAAAAAAAAAAATTGCTTAATACTCCAATAGTCCGGTAAACTTACAGGACAACCTAAAATGAGATTTGATGCTTTGTAAACCTGTAAAGCAGCGATAGGGGCCCATGACATGCAGAGAAATATAATGAGCACTTTGTACATGAGAGAACTGGGAAGAGAAATTAGGATATAATTCAGGCTGTGGCCTGAAGCTGTTGCACACACAGATCTCATGTTGATGCTATCCATGAAGCAGATGCAAGCTCTAGTCCTGGAAAATAAATGTCTCTCAAAAAAATGGTTTGTCATTTTTATAAAGTTGAAAAATAAACAGGAAGCAGTCCCAATGATGAGATGAACTTGCATACAATAGGTAAGAACTTTAAGCTATTTCTTTTGTTTTTTCTTTTAATGGACATGCTTAATCAGAAGAAAGACAAATGGATGGAAACACAAATAAGAGCCTGGAATGGCTAAATATCTTCTGCTTGCTTGGACAACTACAAAAGTAGAATAAATGTTTTACTGAAAAATCAAGATATATTTGAATATGTTAATTT
The DNA here is from genome assembly GCF_030936135.1 of Gavia stellata. Taxonomy (NCBI): domain Eukaryota; kingdom Metazoa; phylum Chordata; class Aves; order Gaviiformes; family Gaviidae; genus Gavia; species Gavia stellata. Next base: position 86,160,158 of record NC_082596.1, read on the forward strand.
CAAACAACATTCTGTGTCCAAGTGGCATCTTGATTTTGATGAAGAGATGCAAAGGATGCATATGTGCATCATAGAAAACACAGCGTTAGGACTTGGTCAGTCAAAGAATCAAGAACTTGACAAGCTTTTTCTCATTTTTTTTACAGAATTAAAGCTCTCAGCAATGCCAGGCAGAAAAATTTTGAGGCTGAGCCTCATCAACAATATTTTAGCTACCAATTAAATTTTATATTCAAACATTGTCATCGTAGAGTGAGGGATACAAGGAGATTTATCTTATCAAAGATGTGAAAGGTTAATAGAAGTACTGATCACAGTCTGTAAACACTGATACAAGAAAAAGATAATGAATTTTAGAGGGACCTTCTATCTGTTTAGCCAGAATATAATAGCAAAAGTGGATCAGAAACACATTTTTTAAATGAGTAGACTAAAGGAAAAAATTTTTTACATTTTTAAGTTGAGACTGGATGCATTTATAAAGTTATATGACCACAAATGGCTGGATGTAATAAAAGAAGTTCCAAGTATGTAATTCAGACTAGACTGGCATTTGTTCATTCTAGCCCTAAAATGCATGTTTGTATGAACTGGTGATTGCCATAAAGCCTGGCAAATTTGATAAGGCTAACAAAGATACTCTTTTGCATAAAAGTTGTAATTTAATTCTCTAATTTTTAAGTTATTTTCAAGTGCTGAATTTAATCTTTTCTTAGTTCATTTGTCTACACATAGTAAGAAGTTAACAGAAAATACTTGAATGACACACCAAAGAGATGTATTGGAAGGAACTCTTGCTAAACAGTGAGCTGTTATCTGTTATCTAACTCACCTGGAATTTCATGAAAAGCAATTTTTTCTTTATAGTGTGTTTTGTATTGCAAATTTTTAATTTCAACTGTTAATTCTCATGTATTTATTTTTGAAGTTTGGAGATATTTCTATTGTCTTACTGGGTAACATTTTCTGTTTAATAAACTCAGTTTGTGAGAGATTTGGTCCCAGTTTAGTAGGGAAATTCATGGGCTTTACTCACTCTACATTTTAATTTCTGGGTACATCAGATTCTGCTTAGAGACCTAACATTTGTTGGCACTATTCATGCCTGGACATCATAAAACATTTCAAACTGCTTTCGAAACACAGATAGTCACTACAGTCTGCATGTAGCATTTTTCAGCAAAGCAATATTTTGTGTTATATGATCTTTAGAAGCAGTGTCCTTGTAAAGAATCCCATCATACGCAGCAATTTCATCTATGTAGTCACAATATAATTTTATACTTGGAGGAATCTGTGCTGCTACTTTTTGCCATCCATAAAGAATTACTTTCAATCTGTTGTAAGGCTGGATCATTTTATCTGTTTGAGCCTAACATATTTTGCTGAAGAGGTGGACAGTACCAGCTTCATTTCCTTTAGATACTTCTCTATGCAACTCACTTCCTAATTTATAGGTTACTTTGAAAGCATAAACTTCATTTAATAAATATTCTTCAATTTAATGCTAATTGTTTGAAGCTGGTATGACATTCCAAAAATTGTTTCTACAAGATGTGTCTCAGAATTTACCTCAAATGATTTCAAGCACAAATAGTTGATTAAATCACTGACAATTAGAACGTAGTTCTTGCTTTTTTCTCAACATAAATATATTGTGACTCAACTGGAAATCTTAATCACAACTATTCTAGCCTAAAAAGAACTAATTGGACGGAAGACTTTTTTTTTTATTGCTCTATTTACTACCACTATTTGTATGTATGACATCTTCATCAGAGAGCATCCAATACAATGTATTTTTATGATGTTCTTTATATATCTTTTAAATATTTTTTTCTCATTTGAGTAGCTTGTGTCTTTTGCCTAATCATGCTCACACACCATGACCCTAGAAGTGTTCAAATGTTCAGTGCATCTTGCTGCAAATGTTCAACAAAGCTCACCAGGAAATGTTGATTCTGTTTCTGTGGAAAACAATTACCATCAAAGCTTGCCAAGAGGTTACAGTTTTCATTAAAAGCCCCCAAACTTGAAATTTTAATTTTCCTTTATTTTTTGTACAATGTTTCAGCTTTTGGTGCCAACTCTCTCTTCCCATCCTTTAATTTCAAAAAATTTGAAATTTTACTGCCTACTAAGAGGCCAATTTAATTTTTAAAAAAAAGTATTTCATAAAAATATTTTCAAGCAACTTCAGTTCTCAAGTTTTTTATGCTTACGGGACCTTTAAAAGTTTGCCAGATCATCTAAATTAAATTTTACTCCCCAATCTTGCCACTTAGATTTTTTTTTTTCTCTTTTGCCATTTGCCAATATGTTAGGTTCCTACATCTTGCGTGAACCAATGGTACCTGATCATGCTCAAATTTCTGTTCTTTTCGAGTGAAATAAAAGAGTCAAATTAAAAAAAAAAAACTGTTAATAAAAAACCAACTTAAAGTGACTGAAGACAACCTGATTTATTTCATATTGCAATGAACTAGAAGTATGTATACTGTCAATTACCACATTTCAGCTGAAAGAGTAATTTTCAGTTAAGATGCTTCTTCTGGCTTACCTATATAAGAGTCATTTTATGCCATTCCATTTATGTTTTCAGATCAATGCGGGTTTTTCCCCCCCCCCCCCGCTCAAAATGAATACAACTTTGGCCTTTCACTCCTGGAAAATAGTTGCAAAGCAGCAGGAGCCACCATTCCTGAATTGTGCTGGGATGTCCCTCTTTATAAAAGAATTTTAGATCTGGTAATGTCAGGAGTGAAAGAAAAAGTTTGCTATTATATCTAATGCCCTCTGAAAAAGGGATGTATTCTTTACTGAGAGTCATGGTGAATGGAGCGAAATCCAGTTGGCGGCTGGTCACAAGCGGAGTCCCCCAGGGCTCAGTTTTGGGACCGGTCTTGTTTAATGTCTTTATTGATGATCTGGAAGAGGGGATTGAGTGCTCCCTCAGCAAGTTTGCAGATGACACCAAGTTGGGTGAGAGTGTTGATCTGCTGGAGGGTCGGAAGGCTCTACAGAGGGATCTGGACAGGCTGGATCGATGGGCCAAGGCCAATTGTATGAGATTCAACAAGGCCAAGTGCCGGGTCCTGCACCTGGGTCACAACAACCCCATGCAATGCTACAGGCCTGGGGAGGAGTGGCTGGAAAGCTGCCCTGCAGAAAAGGACCTGGGGGTGTTGATTGACAGCCAGCTGGATATGAGCCAGCAGTGTGACCAGGTGGCCAAGAAGGCCAATGGCATCCTGGCCTCTATCAGAAATAGTGTGGCCAGCAGGACCAGGGAAGTGATCGTGCCCCTGTACTGGGCACTGGTGAGGCCACACCTCGAATCCTGTGTTCAGTTTTGGGCCCCTCACTACAAGAAGGACATTGAGGTGCTGGAGTGTGTCCAGAGAAGGGCAACGAATGTGGTGAGGGGTCTGGAGCACAAGTCTGATGAGGAGCGGCTGAGGGAACTGGGGTTGTTCAGTCTGGAGAAGAGGAAGCTGAGGGGAGACCTTATTGCTCTCCACAATCACCTGAAAGGAGGTTGCAGAGAGGTGGGTGTTGGTCTCTTTTCCCAAATGACTAGCGACAGGACAAGAGGAAATGGCCTCAAGTTGAGCCAGGGGAGGTTCAGGCTGGATATTAGGAAAGAGAGAGTGGTGAGACACTGGAACAGGCTGCCCAGGGAAGTGGTGGAGTCACCATCCCTGGAGGTGTTCAAGGAATGTGTGGACGAGGCATTGTGGGACATGGTTTACTGGGCATGGTGGTGTTAGCTGACGGTTGGACTTGATGATCTTACAGGTCTTTTCCAACCTTAGTGATTCTTTGATTCTGGGGAGGAGGTGCTCCAGGCAGCAGAGCAGAGATTCCCCTGCAGCCCGTGGTGAAGACCATGGTGAGGCAGGCTGTCCCCCTGCAGCCCACGTAGGTCCATGGTGGAGCAGATATCCACCTGCAGCCCGTGGAGGACCCCACACCGAAGCAGGTGGATGTGCCCAAAGGAGTCTGTGATCCTGTGGGAAGCCCATGCTGGAGCAAGCTCCTGGCAAGTCCTGTGGACCTATGGACAGAGGAGCCCACGCTGGAGCAGGTTTGCTTGTCAGAGTTGTGAGCCTGTGGGGGACCCATGCTGGAGCAGTCTGTTCCTGAAGGACTGCACCCCGTGGAAAGGACCCATGCTGGAGCAGTTTAGCATTAGCAAAGTTCATGGAGGGCTGTCTCCCGTGGGAGGGACCCCAAATTGGAGCAGGGGAACAGTGTGAGGAGTCCTCTGAGGGGGAAGGAGCGGCAGAAAGAATGTGTGATAAACTGACCACAACCCCCATTCCCCATGCCCCTGCGCTGCTCAGGGGGAGCAGGTAGAGAAAATTGGGAGTGAAGTTAAGCCTGGGAAGAAGGGAGGGGTGGGGGGAAGGTGTTTTTAAGATTTGGTTTTATTTCTCATTACCCTGTTCTGATTTGATTGGTAATAAATTATACTAATTGCCCCAGGTCAAGTCTGTTTTGCCTGTGGTGGTAATTGCTGAGGGATCTCCCTGTCCAGCTGAGGAAGGGGAGTGATAGAACAGCTTTGGTGGGCACCTGGTGTCCAGCCAAGGTCAACCCACCACAGTGGGGAATGGGAGGCTTCATGAAGAAGCTGTTCCACAGCTGTAGTATAGTCAACCCACTACAACAGTGCAAAGCAGAAGTTATTTTTTGTTAAAACAGCCACAGAATGACTGACTTTGTATTACATTCCCATGTATTTAGAATGGTAGCCTTGCAAGCCCAGGTGATGTGATATCGCTGCTGCTAGTAATATGCCACAGACTCTGTACCAATTACAGGACAAGGCCTCAGGACCTGTCAGTCTATGTCTTCAACCTGTGCTTGTTTTAGCTGTAACAGCATATTGCCTGGTGGTGCAGCGAGCATAACTTAACTTGCTTTAGGTTAGCTTTCTGAAATTGCATGTATTTACTTCTACTGCATGTGGTAAAGATAGAATGAAACTAAGCAACCATTGCATACTTAAACTTACAGACTGGTAAGAAAAGAAGTGTTAGCAATGGATTGAAATCATCTAAAAGCAACCCCAAGTGGAGCAAGGCTGAGGAGGAAGACAACTCCCCACCATAAATATTCTCCTCCTTCCAGAAAAGGAACTCGAATGCTCACAACTCTGGAACGGTGAGTGTAACACCCTGTGCAAGAAATCTTGTTTATGGCAGTATGAAGTGGATTATTATTGGGAATGAGCTGTAATATTATATGTTAGTATCATTTTACTCAGAATAATGGTAACTGTTTGTAGTACTTTGATTAGACTGGCAAGACATTGATTAGACTCCCAATAAATACAAAGTGTTCTTTAGCCCACACATTGCAGAAGGTGCAATGCAGCAGAACATTCTTGCATTAGACTAATTTCTACAAAATGCTACATTACTTAGTATCATTAATAATAGCCTTTGAAAATTACCTGCTTTTAAAGCAAAGCAGAGGTAAAAGTATTCTTTCATGCATGAAAAAATTACACATGCTTTTAATTCTTTAACATAGGTACCCATCCATAAGTTTTTGAACTGTTTTGACAAGCTAAAGTATTTCCTGCACAGATTAATGCCATATTACTATTATGAAACAGGTGATGCTATTGATTTTCCACAAATTGCAATAAGCAGCAAATCACTAAGAAACAGCATTAGAAATTAGAAAAATATTCTAAATTGAGACTGAATTACTTTGTATTGGTAACAGCAATAATTCTTTTGGGTCAAGGTTTCGGAATGCTAATAGAACGTGGAACGGGAAATTTTTCATTGCATCTCTTGTGTTTGCTTCCCAAGCTGCCAGTTTCTTGCAGCATTTCTGCCTGTCAATAAGCTCTACCATTCAAAAAGTCATCCAGAATTGATCTACTAAGAGAATACTAAAGCACAGCTCACATAGATCAGTTAATCACCAGTTTAATCAGTTAAAAGTAATACTGTATATTTTGTGGTATTATATTACCATCTCAGCAGTTCAGCAGCATACCATGTAAGTATGTCAGAGCACATGTGACTACAGTACAACAGTATGTTAAAAGGTAAATAAAATATTTATAGAAGCAAAGTCTCCCCCATTGTGCTAACAATTTTTCTAGTCAAATTCACCAAAGTGGAAAGCAAGAGATGAAAGTTCTGTCTGTGAACTAGTGGGTAACAGTTCGCCAGCTGCCCAAATTACTCTCAAGCACTTTGGCACATCTCTAGATAAAAATTATTATGGTTCACAGGATTTGATGCAGACAGGAACATTTGTCAAACTATAACCAAACTTTTTCAATTTACATTAGTGAAGTTATGAAGCTGAACTATGGCAGCCACTTCCACTAATCTATTAGTTGAAGAAAAAAGCCACAAAGCATGACATGCCTTCAAACCTATCTATATCTGTAAGCAGATGTGTATATTCAGTAATGCATTTTAAGCATCATTAATACTGATACAGAAAGATACTGCAGTCATCTTTCATAACCATAGGTTTCATGGATGCAGTCTGCCTGAACAACCTTCTTCAGCTCAGAGTGTTCATCTGTCTTGTAGAAATGGTTCAGCATTTTCATTCATCATTTGAATGAGGTGTGGTAAAACTTCTACTTTTTTTTTTTTCAAGCTGAACTAGTGTATTTTCATGGACTGTGCTTTCTGAGCCCATTAATAGTAATGATGTTATATGATTCACTCTAGTCCTTTCCATGGGCTGCTGCTCACATCAGAGCAAGTAATAAAGAGGAAAGCCCTCCTGTATGGAAATGCATGGCTTCACTGGAGTGGGGTGAGTGGAGAGCCGTTAAAAGCTTCAACTCATAGAATCTGCTATTTTGCCCGAACAAAGAAACAAGTAAGCAAGCACAAATAGAAGAGGGACCCATCAGAAACATATATTAACTCTAGTATTTTCTTACCCATTTTTAACAGAATTTCGTGCTCATACACATTCACAAGAGTAAACAATGTGGTCTTCTGTATGGCCTGCACAGGATATTATTTTGAACTACCTATTCATTGCATTCTGCTAAGTATGGGAAAAAAGTGAAAGCTCACAACCCTCCCTACGCCACAGGAAGCTATCAGCTGTGCCAGATTGCCATCACATTCTGAGCTATGCTGCATCCATCATCTCTCCAGTCTCAAATTATTTCACTGCATCCAGAATCATGATGTTCACTATGCTTTGAAGTGGTTTTCACATTTTGTGTTTGTGTGGAGGAAGGGATTAATCAATTTATCTGGAAATTGCTCAGCTTCCTTCCTCTACTCCAAGGCTGAGCTGCTGACATCCATATCCAGTTTCTCCTCCACCTTTTCCCTTCAAAGGGCAGTGGTCCAAAAACATTTTGGGACTGGTAAATATTTATCTTCCAGAGGACTCTAAATGTGTCTTTATCATACTGGTCTAAGCTGGGAGTCACAGCACAGAAAACAACTCGGGGGAGATCAAACTGATACTCTCAGTTCAGGACTGCTATGACCTAGAATGAATAAGAGTACTTAAAGTTGTAAACTACAGCAGTGCTGCATGGCCACCCTAGCATACTCCACTGAATTATCTGTTTCTCGAGTACCTACAACATCCAAACATAATACCATATCATAACAGAAAAAGTAACTTTTTCTACTGTGAACTTAACTTTAAAATACAGAATAACTATTGAAAACAAAAAAACCCAGGTGAAAACAACCATAACATTTCTTTGCCCACCCAAGTAAGATGTGAAAGTAATAGGTTCAAATGACATTGTCAGGTAATCAAAGCACGCTACATAAAAAAAACAAAACCAAAAAACCAACCAACCAAAAACACCCCAAAATCCAAACCAAAACTAAACCCTCTAGGCATTCTCTACAAAGATCCACAAAGGAATCAAAAAAACCCAAAACACACCACATCAATTTGCCTGCTGCACAAAATGAAGCAAACAATCGAAATATTCTGGGTATGCTCTCCAGATGTTGACAATGAATTTCTTTCAGAGTAAACTAAGCAGGGGAATGGGAGGTCCCTCAAAACCATAAGGAAAACTCTTAGAAGATAGAACATAATTGTGACTCAGCACTGTACAGAAGAACAGCAACCGATAGACAGGCGTAGAAAGGCATTTTCACTTTATCAACAGTAGTATGGAGAGGACAAAAAAAACCAACAGTATAATTCATTTTTGGTTTAATTTTTTAATTATTCTCACTTTCATCTGTTCACTTACTTTCACAGCATGGACATATCTTTCTCTTGTTCAGAGAACACAGACATTTTTCAGCTAGATCAGACACAAAAGACTACGAACCAGCAACAAAGCCTGCAGATACCTAGATGACATGAATTAGAAGCCATGTTTGGCTTAAGAAAGCCATGGCTATTGTCTCAGTGACCAAATTAATTAATCCAGACTGTTTTTTGAAAGGGATGGCATTATGAATAACCTCCACATACATGTCGTTTAAATGCAAACAGTTCCTGAAGCTTGAATACCAAATCTCTCTTTGAAGCTGAAAGAAAAAGGGACACCATCTCTGTTTTAAGAACGTAATCTTAATTTCACATCTACAAAATCCTACAAACCAAACTGTTTAATATTTACAAACCTTAATTGGTGGAGTTCTCAGAGCAGCCACCATAGATACTATGCAACCTGCAAATATGCACTTTATAAAAGAAGCTGAACAGGAGCTAAGAAAGCGTGTTCCTCTAAGAAAGTATGTTAATTTAATGGTTGTACCCAGAGGATGATGAAGAAAGCATGCGCAAAAATATTAAGCAACAAGTAAAACTGAAGTATTGCTGCATAGCAGGATATGTTTGACATACACTGAGAGGACTTTTACGCTGAAGAAATTGTAGAATGACTCCCAGGTTTTTGATCCAATCATAGTGGACACCTGTGCTGGCAGGCCCATTTACTCTGAATCCCGTGCTCCAGTGTCTGACTGAGCAGCACAATCAGAGAGTTGATCAGCAAGATGTATAAGGTAGAGAGGTCAGAATCAATAAGGATTTGCTTCTGACACTAGCGCTGAACACTGCACTTCATGCAGCAGTTCTTTTAACTAAAAATATCTTCCTGATTGCAGGCCACCTCTTATTTTAGCACCAGTCACTGAGATGAAGAAAGCACTCACTGCCAAATGTATCGTTTATTTATTAGGATTCCAAGTCGGGGACAGTAGTGAAGCAATTTCTTTCCTGTGGATTTCAGCAGAATCCAAACAATGTTATGACAAAATACCTGTTCTGTTAGAATTAAGGTTGAGAAGTCCTTACTGTTTAAAACTCAACTACTCTTAAAAATCCACATGCTTAATAAGACCTATTGTACTGGATCAGAAAAAAGGCCCATTTACCCCAGTGTTCTACCTATAAAAGCAGATAAAAACCAAACGTCACAAAAAAGGTTTATGAAAAATAATAATCATACAACAGTACCTTCCTATTATAGCCTCCCTAATTCAAAAGATCTAACTCAGGAAATCCGTGAATCAGAGATGGTAATTTTGGAACTCTATACACCTTCACAGATTATCCTTCCATTAACTTCACCAGGATAAACCACTTCTAATGAAACAAAACTAAAAGAATAGCAGATGCCCAGCACTCATGAGCCAAACTTCTGATTATCTAGATTCTACTGATAACTCCAAGTAGTTAGAAATTTGCTGTGTAGGTTGGAGACCTGAATATAAAACTTTTGAACAAACAGTTCCCCTAATACAACCTCTACTTAAAATCACATTATAAAATCTAAATATGCTTCCCTCATATGTGGATGTAGCTAGGTGTCTCATCATACTTTCTAGAATTATCAGTTTCAATAAACTAGCCAGTGCTAAAACTCTCATTCATCAGTTTCCAGAAAGCAAACATAAGCTAATTAAAAATGTCCAATTTTCATATGCTCCTACTTGCTTGTATACCACAAATGACTGAAGTGTTTGCTTTTATTTTCTTTTAGGAAAACAGGGGAAAAAGAAGCACCATGGTTTCATTCAGAAAACATGGACTATTTTTAGAAGTAGTTTTATAGTGAAGGCTGACTTGAACTGCTTTTCCCACACACAGCTCCAGAGATATTGAGGTGAGTTAAATCAGGGTTTGAAGAAGGGCCATTAAAAAAACCTGAAAACTCAGGAAAACAAAGATTTAAGATATATATCAGTCCACTACACGCTGTGTGAGGGAAGAAGTTTGCTGAAGTTGAGATGCAGTGGCAAACAAGAATACTGCTTGACCAGAGTGGCTAGATGAGAGTCTGTGCATCTAGTTAAATACACAGCTTTGATTACATAACCAAATAAGAGCACAAAACCAATTAAACAATATGGTATGTGCATACAACCTGCTCCCCACCCCCACCCCCCCAAACCAAACCAAACCCAACGCCAAAAACCCCAACAAGCCCAGAACAGCAAAGCCCAATCAAAACCAACTTAACGCAAAACCCTAAGGCTTCAGAGAGATTATTCATGTGCTAGTTGCTTTTAAAGGATTAATGGCTAAATAAAATACGGTAGGGAGAATTGGGCAGAGAGGCTAGAGAACTGCTAAAAAAAGGCACCTCATTTTACAATTCCGTGCATCATTTTCACAACTCATTCCCTCCTATTCCCACAACACTGTTAAGCATGGTACATTCAATTATCCCACTTCATCATCTCTGCAGTAAGAACTTCACCCTTGCCTTCCTCCCATACACAGCAACTGAAATGAGGTATGGCTCAACAATATATACTTTTCTTCCCTTTTATCAAAAGAAAAATGGGGATGCTTTGATACTCTGAAAGGGGCAAAAGGCTGTTAGAATTCTTCATGTCACAAAAGATGAGCCAAAATGCCTGGATCACCTGTTTTCAGTCTTCCCTCTGCTAAATTCTTCTGGCTAATCCCCGTGCAATCAATATAGATATGTCTAACAAATGTAGCAGACTGTATGCAGGTAATTCCAGAGACCAGTTTCTGCCTCTGGAAGGGACAGATTACAGGTTCTATGGACTTGTGCCTTAATTCCACATTTGGTTTCAGAGGCTTGTGTTTTGCTGAAGTTAATCATCTGGCAGGGCACAAGATATCTGGTGACATTAAATTCATAACATTCAGCGAATAAAAAGCAGCATAAAACAAATGAACAACCTCCTTAGATACTGAACAGTAACTTTCCATGCCCTAAATGATACAGACTTTTGAGATAACAATTTTTAACTTTGAAGTCTCAGATAACTTCAGGCTTGGACCAGGAAGGGCTGGACTAGACAATCTCTAGAGGTCCCAACTGTCTGGTGATAATTAGTGAAAACAGTGGTCATCATGCTGACAATATCATCACAGTGGTATTCCAGTTCTTCTCTCATTCTTTCTAATACTACATTTAATATCTTCCCCTTACAGCACCATTTTCTTCCATTTTCTTCTTATTTTGAGCTTTTGATAAAGCTTTGGATTTTCTCCAAACTTTATGAAATTATATTATAGAGCACCATTCAATGTATCAAGAACTACACACCACAGTAAACTCTGTCACCCTTTTCTGCTCTGTTCTGTGATTAGAATCAAAACCATATTCAAAGTTACTAACAGTGTTATACTTTTGATTAATATTAACAAATGGTACCTTCCCCCCTTAAGGAAACATGAGGAAGTCAGCTTAATTTACAAACTAACTATACTTTTTAACTATAAGATGTACAAAAACACTGAAGTTCTTATAGGTGTCATAAAGTATTTCTCATTGGAGATTTTTTTGAAATAGACAATAAATCATAAAAATTTAGTGATGCTTTGGTATACAGAAACTCCCTCCATGCAGAAGATTATTCTAAATTATCACAAAGACCTTCTCAGTCTTACAGTTCATGTTTCTTTCAAATGCTTATAAAAGCGGGATCTGGAAAAAATAATGCAAGGGTTGAAAAGACTGCATTCATGTACATTTATGCAGGGAACAAGGAGAAGGGAAACTGAATACACAAGACTTGCATTTAATGTAAAGATAAATGTAAAAATATTTTATCTTCAACAGTTTACTCAGATACAATACCTCCTTCCCCCAATGCTGACCTACTTCCTAAGAATTTGAGGATATTGCTTCTACAGAAACATAACTGTATAATACTTAAGAAATAAGAATGCCAGCAATACTTGGTATTTTCATAGTTTCAGACACCTAAACCCAAGATAGGAGATTATGCCAAGGAAAGAGCCTTAGGAGTAACTTTTGTTGCCATAAGTTGTCATCTCACTTTTTAAAAAAAGAAAAAAAAAAGTAAAAACCAAAATAGGAAATAAATTAAATGTTTTGTGAGCTTTCATTACTGAGTGCTTCATTACTGGTATAGATACAGAGCTGTTGAATCAATCTGTGAATTTAGAGGAAGAACTTATTAGAAACAATCAGGATGAAATGACTGTTAACTGGTGAATAAGATATTAACATTGACACCTTCAAGGCTGCATAGGAAACCAGATTTCCTGCCTTTTTAGACAGTTTTGAAAATATTAGGTCCCTAAAAGATTTGGCCATCAGTATATCTGCTACAGAATGAGGATATTATTTCCTCTGAAAAATAATATTTAAGGGAATGCACAGGGGTTTGGTAAACTTATGAGATCCTCTGTGACTGAAGATCTCTAGAGCAGACTATCACAGCCAAGAAATCATCCAGGTCCATGATGGGAGACCATAATGAGTGAAGAACCTTAGTAATTCTTCCAAGTGCCTGCCATAATTGCTCATCACTTCAAACTGAAGTAATGAAATGAGGAAAGTAGCGTTAAAATTTTTGAAAGTGAAAGGTGCAAAACAAGTATCATAGTCACTGTTAATTAGAGCCAAATTACTCCTTTGTAGTTTGACAAGATTTATGTAAGAAAGCCCTGATGGGGTAAGAGTAGAAGTAGTAAAGTTGATTAACTGAGGGAGGGAAGAAAGATGAGACAGAGCTGCTTAATTGAGCGAGGGAAGAAACAGGGAGGAATTGTCTCTATTTCCTGGCTTTAAAAAATGGCTGATCTCCACTAAAATTAGTAGTTGTAGACCAATTTCTGGGTTTTGTGCAATGGGAAAACAGAAATATTTCCACACAGAAAATCCAATTGCTTTATCAAGCCAGTGATGAAGGACATCACATCAGTTTTTCAGCACTGTAAATCACTGGAGAGTAATTTTTAAACAGGTGCACGATTTTAATCTAAATATCCATTTGAAGGATAGTGATTTGTAATGACAGCTGGTGACTCCAAGCTCAGGCTTGGAAATTAAGGATGTGGAAAGAGCAGAAATGAGACAGTTTTAGCTGTCTGAATAGCCACCATTGGTGGAACAAAGAAGCATGCACTTATTACACTCTTGGTTTCCACTATGCAAAAGTAGACTACCCTGTTTGTTGGTACTTAACAAGAAAGTGAGTTTTCAAGGCCTCAACAGAAATTTGTTTCCTTGTATAGACCTCTTTAGCTGAAAGATGCACATAATCAGAAATAAAACTACAGGAAAGTTTCACTACAACTATGACATGAGAAATAAATACAGATAGTTACCCTGCAAAAAAACCTTTTAAACATTTTGGAAAAGTCAGGGCAGAATTTGGCCAGAATCAGATGCTTTCAAAAACCCTTAAGTGTTTTTTTTTAAAAAAAACAGAGATCAAAAGGGCAGAGGAGGTAGGAAAGGTTATTTTGTTAATTCCTGAAAATCAGCGCTCACAATTACCTTTGACCATGCATATTAACAACTAAGAATTTATCATGCATTGGGCCATCAAGGATGCAATTCAGGTACCTACACACTGGCATGTACTGCCATTTAAGAAAACCCAGAGTATGGCTCCTGACTCCACCTGCTCTTCCATACAGTCTCCTGTAAGTCCTAAGTCCCACCTGCTTGACCTAAGCAGAAGTTCTAGGACATCCTATTCAACAGTAGATGCAAATAGTAGAATGTGGGAAAACATCTGAGCTGCAACTGAATTTGAAACAATGTGATATCCATAAAAAGAACCTGCTATCATTCTGGAAGTCATTTTAAGGTTATTAACAAAATTCTCTACGTCGCTATAGTAGAGGGTTAGGAATGGTATTCTATTGGCTTACATGAACACAACAGACAATCTGAAGTAAATCTATGAATGCTTTATGTGTCTTGTCAATGAAATGTGCATACTGCACCACGCCATTATGGATTTTTTTTTGGATGTGCACAAAAACCAAACCCCTTACAGAAATGAATAGTCCTGGTCTCACTTTGAAGTGGAGCCAGATGCCTAGCTTATCAATGTTGGGGTTATTTTTCTTTTACTGTGGGACACCTATACAAAAAGCAGAACAAACCGCAAAGCCGTGTAATGAATCCAAAGTATGTTTTCCAGTAGTAAGTCAGAAAATCAACTCTTGGGAACAGATACTCTTCTGTACCTTACACCGAGTCACCAGCTATCCAACAAAAGAAAGCTATTTTTTGTTCAAGGAGTTGACAAGACAGTAAATCATAAGTTTGTCTTTTCATAAAGATTAAAATAACCTTGTATAGTAAGAGAAAAGGAGGTGAAGTAGAAACTATCCATTTGGAGGGTGAGGGAGAAGACTTTTTTTTTTTGAGGTATTCATTAAACACCAAATAAAAATAGCATGTCCTCAAGAAAATCCTTAGATGTTGCTGGAAGATTTGAAAAGTAAAATTCCAGTTCATTGGAGAAGTTCTGACAGATTGATTTCCACAGACATGATTTGAAACCAGTCAGGTTTGTTGGTCTTTTTGTCTGTCATCACATTTATAAATATTCAACCCTTCCTTTTCTACTAGCAGAAGTCTCATGATGAATGAAGGTGTTATTCTATCCTAGGTTGTACAAGTTTTCCTCCCCCTCTCTCATGAGCCTTCATTTATTCTCTCCTTGACATTTGGTGGGGTTTTTTCCACTTTTCAATATGTGTTTGTTTCTGGCAAATAAACCAATTTAAAAACAAAAGCAATGTTGTAAAAAAGAGCAAAGCACATTGTCTTTAAGGGTTAATAATATGGGTATAACACATAATTATCAAAAACATTTTTTGTGAAAAAAATTTTTGTGAGCTAAAAATAAATCCATATTTACCATGCACAGACACTCAGTGTTGATAAATATTTTAAACAATTTTTTTTTAAAAAAGTTGGGTCTGTCATTCAGTTTAATAAGAAAAAAATAAGCAGATGGCAGCACAGTATGTGCCTTTTGGATATTATGATAAGATCTCCATTGCTGAAATGTAAAAATTACCTTGTGGCTACTTCATCAGTATAGGGTATAGTAAGTTATGCTGTTTGAAATGCAGAAACAAACATTTAGAATTATGAGTTCACTCAGCATGCAGGAAAGTTTTCAAAGCAAATTACTGTTCAAGTTCTGAACAGACTTTTTACTTCAACAATCTTTGTAATACCACAGTTAAAAGATCCCCTTAAAGCAGCTATTAGTTGGGCTTCCTGCCTTCTTTTAATATGCCGGTAATAAATATTATAGCTACAATAAACCACACAATACCTGAAAATTGCTGTTATGAGATCTGCAACTCAGAAGTTAATTAAGTAATGTAGTATGACATAGTATGTTCTGCAGCACTTAAATAGTCAGTTTAAAATACATCTCTGGAATGCACAGAAGCTTAAATATAGTTTGGAGTTTCTTTGACTTTTAATATGAATTTTTCTATTTATATATACTGAGGATACATTTTTTTCACCTGAATCCAAATGACTAGAGAAAAACAGTTACAGCATCAAATAAGAAAGGCAATGACAGATAAGAGTTCTTGAAGAAACAGCTGGAGTTATTTATCAACAATATATTTATCAAAGAATACTCCCCTACTGGGCTCCAGACATTTTAAGAGCCACTTCCTTAGAGGGATAAGCCTCTAAGCACAAAGCTTCTACTACATATTTGCAGCCCAATTTTAAAGAGTGTTTAGGCAAAGGAAAGCTGACTGCTGTGGAAACAAGCATGGGTTGCAACTACATGGTATTTTACAGACAGTTAGGACTAGCTTTGTCTGCACTCCAGACTGTCTGGATGTAAGCCAGCAACAAACCAGAGGATGCCGAGGTACAATTAACATGGCACTGAGTTTGAGCTAATAAGCCTTACTGGGAGACAGGGCTTTCAGGCTCGTGTGGCACTCAGGCTCAGCGCCGTGCTAACACAGCTACATGGCTTCCAGTTTAGAGCTGGCTTGCATCCAGCTGGTTCAGAAAGCAAGCAAGGACAGCTGGTATTTGCTCTGAGCACGGACAAGATTTACTAGTGACTGCCACTGCCTGCAGAAAATGGACACAGCAGAGGCTGTGCTGTGAGCAGGACTTTCTGCTTCTGTTAGCTGGAAATCCAGAAGAGATGCTGAAGGTACTCACAAGGCAATCTGAAGATATAAGCAAGTGGAGATTTGTATCCAAGACACAATTTCTAAATGTATTTGTTCTGTCAGTCTTTGATGACTAAATCAATTACGCTGTCCTTCTGCGACATTGCAAATATAACTGCCCCATGTTCGTAGAAGAAAATGGCACAAGTATTCTTGTGCCTGCCAGATGCAGTCCACCGAATGAAGGTCATATCTGCCTGCGATAACATTCAGAGTTAACCAAAAACCCCCAAATCTGCTTGCACCATCATGTTCTGAGTTCACAAAACATTTGGATTATAACTCAAAGCCCAGTCTATGGCTGCAGGAAGCATGAAAATTCAGTGAGGTGCATGAACCCAGCTTTTCAATTTAGGACTCCATTTGAGATATACCAATGAAAGAAAGTCTAATGCAAGGCTCAGTTTATAACCCTAACAGTATACATATCAGGAGATTAACTCAGAAACAGTATGTAATTCCTCTTACTCCCACAGGTTAGGAGACAATTAGGAAAAAGTTCTTTGCTGACAGGATGCTCAAATGCTGGAACAAGCTCACCACGGAAGTAGTCATGGCCCCAAGCCTGTTGGTGTTCAAGAAGCATCTGGACAACGCTCTTAGATATATGGTTTACTTTTAGGTTGTGGATTCCTGTGTGGCATCAGGAGATGGACTCAATGATCCTCATAGGTCCCTTCCAACTCAGGATATTCTACGATTCTGTGATTTAATAGACAATGTTAACACAAGCTTTGGTGAACCAGAGTGAATGTGTTTTTCAGATACGATAACCCTCTCCACAACTAACTATGCCCTGAGTTAAGAATGTACAGCAGGATCCAAAATCAGTCATTCTTAAACTTGGGGAGAGGGAGAAGAAAAACAAACTTGTAGACAGTATATAGAGTAACAATAAAGAAAAGAAACCTGACAAAGAAGTTGTGAATTAAATGGAAAATAAAGTTATTAAGAAGGAGGAAGTGAAAACAATTTTTAAAAGAAGCTTCTTTTAAAAAAATAAATGTTATTACATATAAGGATTCAAAGTGTAAAAACATCCATCAGCTCTTTACGTAGATCGAATATCAACTACAGACAACTCTGAGTGAGTGTGTTTATGGCAAAGCACAGAAAAGACAACTGTTTGTCCAGGGGATATATCTATTTACCGAACGCAAGCAGCTTGTAACCCTCAAAGCTGAACTGCTGCAGTTTTAAGACCAGTGCTGACCAAAGGAGACAGCGTGCAATAAAGAAGGCAAGAGCATATGTGGGAAGGTGTAGGACAAATTCGCGTCAGAACTAGTTGCTGCTGGCATAAGGTAGAGAAAGGGTTTCTCCCTGACAGGATGAGTGAGGAGCTGGTACTACTTGGAACCTGACTTCTGAAAGATAATCCTCGAGAATTCTTTCCCAACCAAGGAAATGAAGGTTACAAATGTGAGACAAAGGAAGCTAAGACCAGAGATTCCCTTACTGGAAAAAACAGTAGTTAGATACAAACTACACCGAAGAACCACTTAGTAATTTAGCTTCACTATTTAGAAGGTGGCAGTTTTTGCAAGACAGAACTTCCACTGAGTATCTGATACCAAACTTACAGCCATGAGTAATACTTTATTTTTTTGGAGCAAAACTTAGATTACTAAAACTAAGGATTATACCGAGGGTTTCTTTGATACCACTTTCACACCACTGTCCCAAATGCACTTCATTCTGTGTACAAAGTAGCAAGATTTAATTGTAACAGTAGGCATTTTCTTGCCAATTCCCCACTAACAGTCCATCAAACTGTTTCAGAGAACTATTGATCAAACGTCTTTTATGATTGAGGTACCTATTACTACTCAATACACACATTAAAACTGCCTTTCTGCTGTCTTGAAGTTTAAGACAAAGTTTACATCCTGAGGAGTAGTTAGGAAGAATTTCTATGGGCTGAAAGTAAATACTTTTCACTGTGTAATCAGGAATGTGGACAGTTAAATCCATATTTGAATACAAAGATATGTACAGTCAGTCATTCCCAGCCCTAAGAGCCATGCAGCAAGATCTTTGTACTGGAGACACCCACAAAATCTTCTACTTGTACCACACAGCACTGAATGCCATGTACAGGTACAACTCTGAAACTGAGGAATTTTCCCTGTGAGTAACAGGTCTTGGTTCTCCACTAGAGGCTGAGTTTGGTTGCGCATCTGGGTCTCCAAGCAAGGTAAGCCTTAGCAGCATCTACAGTCTTACTTCCTCCTACAACCACGGGCTAAGAGTATTCAAAGGCATTTGTAGATGCACAGCCACTCCATGGTCAAATGAGTAGCTGTGGCATTGAAACTGAAATTGAACTGCTTGCAAGTTGTCAGCAGCCAATGGACTGGATAATTCACTTACATCCATACTTCTGAACTGAAGTTTCTCACAAAACTAAGCATTTCTTTTTATCGCCTTTGATTACAACTCACGACAATACTTATGCTATTTTTATCTTTTACACTATACTATTAGACTCTTTACTTGTAAATATGCAGTCTCTGAAACAGATCTTAAAGACAGCTCATGCCCCTGAATCTGGCAGTACAAATATAGCTAAATCAGTGGTATTGCTCCAGCAATAGCTGGCATGTGTTCCCTAGGATGTTTTTACTCATGAACTGTGCCTTGCCCGAATTACCAATTACTTTCCTCTTATATTTGTGCTTGAACCCCATGAAATGATGAGACCTCCCATCCCCAGGGCCAGTCAGTGAATAAAGTAAGGGTCCTGTTCCGCTCAGTTTTAAATACTATATCCAATACTTTTACTGCTTTATTGCCTGAAAAACAATTAGATGAAAAAAACAAAAAAAGAAAAAGAAAGATACAGAATGGGGTTATATAATAGCAGTAAAGCTGCATTTCTGAATGAAGTAATTTATTTGAAGAAATAAGTGCCTTTTCAGTTCTTAAAATACATAATTACTTGTCTCAAATCCAAACTCAAGCGCCATTAAAGGTTCAGGTGCTTTTAAAATCTGAGGGATCATGATTTCGGGGGCCAAAGTTTCAGAATTGCTTCTTAACCTGCCAGTGATCATGAAGCAAGATGTGAAAGCTCAAGCTTGTAGAAATGTCAAAGCATGTAAAGCCCATGAGCCCCAACCACATCTTCTGAGTAAGTTTCAGGGCGATAAAGAGAAGGTTTAATTTTAACAAAACTTGTATGAATTTTAGAACAAATCAAACTAAAACAAAAACCTCTAATGAAACTAAAATTAAAGCCAAAACTGAATCAAGTCAAATTGAAAGATATATTTTTAAAATTTGTAAGGGAAGCATATTAGATCCCTCACTAGATCATACCACTGCAGTGGGTTTAACATAAAGCATAAACTCTAATAGTCTCTGACTTCTTGTTTAAGGGGTTGTATAAAGCATGGATCTTAACCTAGTTTAACCACACACCCCCACCCCCCCAAAATAGATTTCCTTAACATTTAAGCACCAGTTGCTTTCCCTCCAGCATGTGTCCTGGGTACTATTTAATACTGGTTCCAATTAGCAGATTTTGGATATCCATTTTCTGATAAATGGACAACAAAAAATTTATTATTAAATTAAATAGCCATATAAAATACAAGCATCTCAGTATTACTTAAAGAAAGGATAATATTAACCATTATAATTTCAGTACGTGCAGATAAAATTAAATAAACTTCATCCATCCTGTGAGGACTCTAGATCTGACAGCAAAGTCTTTGAAGTTGACATTCTCTTTAACATTACTCTGACTCCAGTGGAATAAAAATACTACTTAGCACTTACCTAGCACTTTTTATCTTCAAAGCATTTTGCAAACATTATAATTAATCCTGACAACAACCTGGTAAGGCTTGTAAGAGTCATCCTCCCTTGGTGATATGTGGGAGAAACAGAAGTTGCTTACCTAAAAAGAGAGATGAGGAATAAAGTTTGAGAGTTTCGAGTTCCTTGTTCTGTGCTTTGATCACATCTACAGGCAGCATTTTGAACAGTATTTATTGTTTCTATTCCCCCATTATCACAGAATCATAGAATGGTTTGTGTTGGAAGGGACCTTTAAAGGTCATCAAGTCCAACCCCCCTGCAATGAGCAGGGATATCTTCAACTAGGATCAGGTTACTCAGAGCCCCATCCAACCTGACCCTGAACACTTCTAGGGATGGGGAATCCACAACTTCTCTGGGCAACCTGTTCCAGTGTTTCACCACCCTCACCATGAAAAATTTCTTCCTTATATCTAGTCTAAATCTACCCTCCTTTAGTTTAAAACCATCATCCCTTGCCCTATCGTAACAGGCCCTACTAAAAAGTCTGTCCCCATCTTTCTTATAGGCCCCTTTAAGTATTGAATGGCCACAATAAGGTCTCCCCAGAACCTTCTTTTTTCCAGGCTGAACAACCTAACTCTCTCAGCCTTTTTCCATCGGAGAGGGGTTCCATCCCTCTGATCATTTCTGTGGCCCTCCTCCGGACCCACTCCAACAGGTCCATGTCTTTCCTGTGCTGAGGACTCCAGATCTGGATGCAGTACTCAAGATGGGGGTCACACCAGAGCGGAGTAGAAGGGCAGAATCACCTCCCTCAATGTGCTGGCCATGCTCCTTTTGATGCAGTCCAGGGTACGGTTGGCTTTCTGGGCTGTGAGCACACATCACCGGCTCATGTCCAGCTTTTCATCCACCAGTACCCTCAAGTCCTTCTCTGCAGGGCTGCTCTCAATCCCTTCATCCCCCAGCCTGTATTGATACTGAGGGTTGGATTTTAGTCTTAAATCATGAAAGGTAAAAGAAATAAAGAAAAATTCACATACTGTATCTACTATAGAACCTCATCTTAGTACTGTGGATATGCTCCAAAATGTGTTTTCATTACTTATGGTACATACATATAAATATAAACAAGACCAAGAGACCCGAGATCACTGTGAAACAGTCAAATTTCAGTGTATCAAAATTATTACAATTTCCACTTCTTTTATAGGCAAGATCTTCTACTCTTTGAAACACTGCTATAATTTCCTTATTGTGTAAATCTGCCATTTTGTTTCCTGACTATGCGAGTAATCTTTTCAAAATCCCACAGCACGAAAGGCATGAGGAACGCAGCTGAAAATCCTTTTTGCATTGCTTTAGTCCCTGAATCACATAAAGGTGGCATGCCTAGCTCATTCACTACTCTTGCAGGCAAACAGGTGGGAATTTTCTGCAGTAGGAACTCATTTTAGGTATTAAACAGCAGCAGCCTTCTTTTTTTCTCCTCTGCATTTGAGGACCAAGGCCAGGGAAAGAAATGTGGTTTCCCTCTTCTTCAGTGGATGTTGCTGTAACTGTCTGTGAGCCCACCCACACCAGCACAGGACAGAACAGATTGCAGTATGACAGCCTACAAACCCAATATCAAATTATCATAAAGATGACCCATAAATGGGAAAGCATAAGACTAATCCTCTGCCTGAACTGTGGGAATAGAGATTTCTCACCATTATTTTCCTCCCTTTTATGGCCGTATGACTCTCTAGGTGTCAGCAAAATGGTATCACATGGAACTTCAGAAATGCAGTGGAAATGCATGATCACTAGTTGCCACTGAGAGTGTGAATGTAAATGAGAATACAGTAATCTTTCAGATGTTTGTAAGAATTATAATATTGCAGAATACTTCTGTTGATTGTGGTTTAGGATCATAGAGTCAGAATCATAGAATCATAGGATAGCTTGGGTTGGAAGGGACCTTTAAAGATCATCTACTCCAACCCCCCTGCCATGGGCAGAGACATAATTCACTAGATCAGGTTGCTCAAAGCCCCATCCAACCTGACCTTGAATACTTCAATGATAGGACATCCTTAATTTCTCTGGGCAACCTGTCCCAGTGTCTCACCATGCTCACTGTAAAAAACATCTTCCTTATGTCCAATCTATATCTACCCTTTTTCAGTTAAAAGCTGTTGCCCCTTCTCCTGTCACTACAGGCGTTGGTAAAAAGTCTCTGCCTTTCTTATAAGCCCCCTTTAAGTATTGAAGATCTCCCCAAAGCCTTCTCTTCCCCAGGCTGAACAACGCCAATTCTCTCAGCCTTTCCTCAAAGGAGAGGGGTTCCAGCCCTCTGACCACTTTTGTGGCCCTCCTCTGGACCCACTCGAACAGGTCCATATCTTACTTGGACTGTGTACCTGTAAAAGCCCTTATTATTCTTCGCATACCTCGCCAAATTCAACTCCAACTGTGCCTTAGCTTTCGTAATCCCACCCCTACACATCCAGGCAGCGGTCCTATATTCTCCCAGAATACACAACCCTGATTCCACTGCCTGCACAGAAAGAACCACCGTAGCCAGAGGAAAAAGTAAACTTCAAAATTTACAAGTTTACTTTCCATGGATTCAATCCATGATACATTTCAGACCTTGAAGTGAAGGCAAGCTATGGCTTTTAATGTATTCTTGCTAACAGTATTAGAATTACCCACAGCTATAAAACACAAAATGTATATGTTAATTTCTCAAATAACATCAGTTTATATCCCAAACTGATACGACTTCAGACACAATATAAGTAACAGCTTCTTCGCTAGTTCCTTATACAAAATGCAGAGAAACACGAATGCAATCTTCAAAAGCTGATATGTAGAGAAAGAACTACCCAAAGTAATGCAAAGCACCCATGACAGAGCTTTTAAGCCTTCTGCCTTTCAGGAACAATTAGATACTTCACGCTGGTTGCCCTTCACTTGGGACTCACAGCTCTGAATAATCACCCAGAATTCAGCACCTTTTAAAAAATGTAAAAGGATTAGTCTTTCCTATCAAAATACAGCCAAAGGAGGAGGTGATGCTGGCACAGTTTCATCTAACAGTACATGCGTAGTCACCCCGAACGCTATTAATTTCTTTCCTTTGCCAGAGAAGATATGAAACATCATTTTACGTGCCCTACAGTAATACCTTAGCCAACCAGCCTAACACCTGCTATGGGAGATGGCATATGACCTCGTTGCCGCTGGTTTATTTTTTAAAATAATTAAGTATCATTTGGCCACACAAAAGAATGGTGATACTGACTTTTGGCGGCTAGGTCACTTGCCTGGGATGGGGAGTCCTACATTTTGGACTATGATATGACAAGTTCTTAATAAAAAAAATGCAAAATATTGGTATATAAAGAATAGATCACTCTGTAACTGAAATGTTCATCTTGTTAAGTGCTGCAACCAGACTAGGGTACAAATAGGGTGTTGGGACACTACCAGCCTCTTCTCAAATCTAGTTGTCTTAAATAAAGGACTACCCCAATGCAGGTACATATTTGGATACAGTATTAGTTAACTATGTTTGAGTAAGAAGAGAGGGTAACGCAAAGGGTACCAGAAAATCTGATCAAGAAAAAAACCCCTCTAATCCTGAATTTTTTGCCTCTTATTAACACATTGTGGATTATTAGGTGTTCAATATGTAAGACTATTCAAGTTTTATAGGTTAGTTTTTTTTTTTTTTTTTTTAAATTCCAAGGTTTTGCAAGCCCACTACCTGTAACTGAAAAAACCCCAACCAAACAAAAACTGAAGCCTTGGGCAAGCCTAGATGATTATTCATTTCCTTTTCCTAAAGCACCCTGAACTAATCAAAGTCAAAATACACTGCATATCCCTAAATTAGATTCCTCTGGACCCAGCCACAGCCACTCCTCTGAAAACCAATTTTAAGAGCAGAACAATGTTAAGGTAGCTGTTTGGCTCCCACAGCTCAGGATTACCTTACGTAAAGCTTAACTGATCATTGAAGACAGTGATACCACGTATTTGCCCTTTTTTTTTTTTTTGCTGTTCTATTTTTTGTCTCCAAGCCTGTTTTTAAGCTTGTCCAGTGATATAAGTAAAAACTAGACTGCTTTTACTTCTCTGGATGTAAGGAATCAAAAATAGTAGTGATAAATGCCTGAAATCAAAGGAAAATATGGGGGCTGTGGAAGCAGCTTTTGTTATTGTAGCACTAGTGCCATGCATATGGTATTACATAATTACATAATAGTATAATATTATAGTTGTTAATATAATGCATACTATTGTGATAAGGTAATAACATATACAATCACTGTGTTATACAGCATTATACAACAATATTCATATCAAGTGTTTTGCATATTAGGACTTCATAGAGGCTAAGATGAATTCTTTTTGGAAGTTTGGTTTTTTTACTATGGCTAAAGTACTTCTTCAAGATACTGCATATTTGGTTACTTTTTTGTATCAAGTATATATCAGGTGATTCCCTTTGGTTTATACATTTTACATAAATGCTGGATTTTTCAGATACTGTGTGGAATTTGCACAAAAAACCCAAAGGAACTACATTTATGGAACATATTGCTTGCTTCTGCTTCTGTAAATCCTTACAGTCTCATTAAAAAAACCCCATTCTTATACAGAAGTCCACAAAAACAGACATGTACCTTCTCACACCACAATTGCAGCCACACAGAGAAGTGAAGTGAGGTAGACATGCAAAAGAAGCAGAATAATTTACATGGAAAGATGAAGACCCATTGTATAGTGAAAAACTAGTAGTAGAGATCTATGTTTTAAGTAGTTGCATTTCAGTGCTCTCATTTCAACTATTTGCATGCAAAAGTAATACAGCATTAGCATAACTACTCTGCAATATGGCATAATTGCTAGAGTAATATAAAACTCATACGTTCCAAAAACATTTGTATACATAATTTCTGCAGTAATATCAAAGAAAAAAGAGAGCAAAACCAACAATAAAAGACCTAAAAGATTTTCTGAAGGGGGAGGGTTAAAAATTTGAGTTCAGCAAAGTTTTGATCGCTAGCTACCTTTTTTTCTTCAACCTACTATATGCACAGAAAAAACTGTTTAAGAGCTGAATGCCATAAGAAAAATTTCAAAGTAGGTGTGTATAACACATTAACTATTGTTATTTATCTACCTCAAAAATTATTCCACGATAAACGCAGATGTTTTCTTGTGATTAAAAAAAAGTCAGTAACTTCTTCAGACTACTAGCTATTTCTCCAGCATCAGGGGATACTAGCAAATATAAAGCCTTTGGGTCTACATTGTATTCCTTTTAGAACAGACAGCTGGAAGGAAAAAAAAGAGCCACGCTACTGTAAATCTTCAAAAATCCCCAGCTCTAGGTCTTTAAGGGAAATTCAGATACAATTTAGAACTCTTGAGGTTACTTTCTAGAATATTGAAGGCAAACTAGTTGCTTGCCTCTGTCAAGCAAAGTAAAAATCTGTTTTTGCTTTCCTGGCCTTCTTCAACCTCAGAGAGCTGGAAAGATCAGCTACATTTTTCTACAATTGATACCTGCAAAACAAAATTAAAGTTTATTGTCTCCTTTTTCTGTATTCATACATCTCTCATGTCTCAATTTCAGAATATAGTGTTTTACCAATTGTTTCTACCAGTCTGCTTCTGGAAAGTTGTTTATTTCTGAAAACAAAATATTAATGAAGGTTTTAAAGAAATAAACATGATGGAGCACCCAGTATAGTAGTGCAGTCTCCATTTGTAACCTAGATGTAGTGTAAACGTTATCAAGATGTCTCGTAGATTCTTGTGGGTGAGTCTGTATTTCTTATAAATCTGCCAATCTCCCAAATCCCCTTCATCTTGCTGGGTATGGGTGCTATTTCACAGTTGAAGATACCACCTTGAGAAATAGCACAATACTTGCAAGGATGAAGGAACTGTGCAGCACAGTTGGAGTCATTAACACCCCTCTACACGAAGCCTGTATCATATAGGCAGCACGCAGGTAAATTGACTGCACAGCTGAAGCATCAAGATGAAGCAGCTCTAGTCTGGTCCATCATTTTCTCCACCTGGATGCTATGTATGTCAAAGAAGTCTGCCTTCCTGCACCAAAATAACAATCACATCAATAATAACCTCAAGAAAAAGGAAAAAAAAACACCAATAAAAAGGCTATAAAATTAACAACTTGTTGTTAAAAGCAGGAAATCTAAACCTACCTCAAACTGATGAAATTCTGCAGTCACTAAGGACTGAACTTCTAGATAAAGCGCATAATAATACAACAGTGCTCATACAGAATTATCCAATCCAACATGAGTATGTATAATCAGCAGTCCAGATGATACATAGTTAAGGTGATGTAAATCAAACTGGCATAAAAATTGAGACATTGGTATAGCGCTTGTTTAAACACTATATTCCATATGGAAGTGAATGTGCCCCGCCTGTGTTTCTTCAAGCTGGCAAGCAGCAATGGAGCTACGCTAGCACAGTGCTGAGATAGGGCCAACCAGCTTAGCTGAAACACTCTACAGCTAAATTATGAATTTTCTTCTGGCATTGGGAAGGGTTAACGCTTCCAGGGGCGACACTCATGCTGCCACAGTTTTACTGCAGTGAATTGGTTTTATTTATACCACTGGTTCCAGGGACAGTCAACTCAGTATTAGGTAAGAAATTGTGGCATCGTTTTACTGTACAGAAGCCCCTTCTGATTAGAAAGCATGAGAAGTACATTTGAAATGTGTTGGCCTTCATTTCTCCACCACTACTACAATTGCAGTGCTACCTTCTGTGGACAGAGCATTGCCTCATTTCTTTCACTGCAGGAGAAGAGCAATAAATCTGCTTTAGAAAAGCAGAGAAAACGCAGCCAGCCATGCCTTTAAAAACACAGAAGGATTCAGGGCCTTATAAATTTATCAGTTCTTCACCCATTTCTTATATGTATATACTGGGCCATATTTTACCTGATACAAGTAAGTAAAACTCCTTGGAAGTGCAGCTTATGTTCGCAGCAGTAGCTGAGGAACTGCCTCTTTGTATCTCACCCAGTCTTTCTTTCATAAACTACAGGTTTGCAGCCTGCAGCAGCAGTTCAGAGATCCACCCACAGCACCGGGCACCCCGCTTGTAGCAACAGTGTCTCCCCTAGGTTGTATTCCCTCCTGCGTGTCCTCGCCGGATTATTTTCCACCCAGGGACGACCACAGCCCCTCCGCTCAGGGGCACACGCTGTTCCTCGTGGGCACACACGAGGCAGGACTGCCGAGGGACCGCAACTTTTGGATTTTATTCCTTTTCCTGCGTCCCAGGAACTCCCTGGATGCTGCCGCCATGTCTGACCGCCCCCCTGTGCTCCGTCGCGGTCGGTACCGTGGGGGTGCTGCTCCTTGCATGCCAGGGCGTTCACAACACCCCAGCACAGCAGTTGGGGCCGGGGAAGGCGGGGGAGGTCGGGGAATACACCGGGCTTAGCGGTGACAGCCCCGGGTTCACCCGGCTCCAGGACCGGCCCCGGGAGTGACAACTGCGGGGCAGCCCGGCGGCGCCCGCCTCCAGCCCCTGCCAACACCACCGGCACACGTCCCACGGGGCGACGCAGCGCACCACCGCCCCCTCACGCGGTGCTCCAGCAGCCGCTGCACCTGCGCCCTTCCCTAGCCGAAACACTGCCGGCCACGGCGAGCGGGCTCCGGCCCCGCACTGCCCACCCGGCGGCTGTTAGGAGAAGGCAGCCAGGCTAGCCACCAGTAGCAGCAGAGCCTGCGCGGAGAGCAGCCAATCACAGCCGGTTCGATGGAGCATGCCGGCCTTGGCGGACATTTTGCAACGACGGTATCTGGGCGGACGCAGCAGGTCCTCGTGTCCCCTCGCTCCCTGGGCAAGGCCTGGCCAAGCAGCAGGCTACTTCTGAACAGGCAACAAAACAGAAACTCCTAGGCACTCCAAGCGAAAAGCTGAGTGAATATGAGCCGTTAATTGTGTACACATTCCCCGTTCTTCACCTCCCTTCCCCAAGAGAAAAGGCAGTCGCCAGCCCCGGGCAGCTGGGGCAGGCCTCGCCTAATGCTGACGACCACAGCGCCATCTACCCAATACAGACCATCGGTTTGTGAGGTGACTGCAACCACGCGGGAGCAAAACTTCAGGTTATGATAGCCTGCTCTGTGGAAACAGCAGTTCAGTCTTCAGCATAGGTCAAAAAGTTACTCCAATGCCAGACATTACTGTGAATTATGCTACAGCATAAACCCATGGTTTGCCCACATCTCAATACTAGGTGAACTCTAGTACCATAATATAAAAAAAACAAAAGACCAAAAAAACCCCCGACAACCAAAAAAAAACCCTACCAAAACAAAAGAAAACCCAAAACACAACCCACGCCAAAACAGAACTGAGAAATGTTCAGAGAAAGGCTACAAAGATAATTATGTGAAAAGGCTCTGTCTGAGAGATGGAGAGTATGGGATGGGTTAGGACTCACTGTCTCAAAAAGAGACTAAGCTGGGAGGTCTACAAAACCATAAGTATAAGGGAAGGGTCTCATGGAGATGTAGCTCAGTCATTCATCAGTTATTCCAACATGAGAATGACATGCCAGCAAATGAAGCTGTTCAGAGCCAGTGTCAAAATAAGCCAGGGTTTTTCACCCTGATAGCAGACCGGTGAATTCCTTGACAAATAATGCTGATGATGCTACAAGTTCAAAGGGAAATCAGACAAGTATTTGAAAAAGAATGCCTTTGAAAATTAAAGAAACCCCAATAAGCTCAGGACACACTCAGCTCTGAAAAGAAGTTGTGAAATGGGGAGTGTGTGCAGGGGAAATGTTAATGTATTTTCCTTTTTATTTGTCCATTGGCATCTGTTTATGGCCACTCTTGGTAAGAAGATACTGGGCTAGAAAGACTGATCTGAGCAAGGATGTTTCTGGATTTTCATTCCAGCTGCTTAGCACACATCAGCACAGTTCAGAGTAGATTGGGTCATTCTGGGATGGCATAGTTGCTGTACAGGAGCAGAAGACACAACCTTGTCACCAGATATGCCACATGCAGTTTGCAATCCTTGTTACCTTCCAACGTCTGCCTCTGAGAATATCTTTGTCTGCTCTGCAATATGGTTGGAGCCAAAACGCTTGGCTGAATCCCATCTAGTGATTTAGTAAACACTGCTTAAATCACTGCATCCATTGCCTGCTTCTGCAAAGCACTCATTTAGCAGCCTCTCTTTTGAGAATCGTGAAATACTGCAGGCAATTCTGCATACATGTCCTTCCCAGAAATGAACCTGGTCTGTGTATGAGGATTACGATAGGGAGTTTGTCTCCCACAGAGAGTACACTTCAAACAAATCTGCATCCCTGACATCTGCAAAGTGTAAAAATTCTGTTGCTGTTATGGCTTTTACAATGCAAGGAAATTAAAATACTGAAAAAGTTGAAATTAAGGCAGTGTCTTAATGTCACTGGTTTTGAACCACTGTGTCGAATTCCCTATCTCAGAACCCTGTAGATTCAACGTCACTGCGCTGTTACACTGGTAAGACAGACACACTCCTGTCCATGCATCACTGACTTGTGTCTTCCATGTGCATGACTAGAGGGGGCAGGAAATTTTTTGTCTTAAGAAATCTCCTTAGCTCCAGAAGCAGCTGAACTTTACATCCTTTCTCCCTTGATTCAGCTGAATTCAGATAGCTTAGGGATGACTGATGGGGTGAGGCTCAAATCCTATCTATCAGAGGAGAGCTCCCAAAGCTGCTTTAGAATGGCTTCAAGTCCCTACAGGGGACTAGGCATCCAAGTACTGGGCACACCTACTAATGTCCAGAAGAGAAAAGCAGCCTATTTTCTCTCCCGTCTTGACTTGGAAGATTGAATCTGTGCTTAGTGAGAAATCAGTGCTGAAAGACTAGGCGCAGCTTTTTACAAGTGTAGCTAATTTTTTTTTTTCCCTAGCAATAAACATATTGTCTAACTGAATTATACAGATAGCTGCACATTATGGTAAAATAAACTTACTGTAAAGTCTAACTGCTGACTGCCATGAATATTACAATAAGTTTACACCCATAAAAAGTACTTTTAAAAAACACAGTGTTCAGTGTGGCCTCTACAACTAATGTGACGGAGAGAACGACTTCACTGTCAAGTTCAAATTAACAGTTTATTTGAACTTCACTCACAGGTCCAATACGCCACTATTGCAGGTTCTTTTATGGATACAATGGAGGAATGCAGTATTGCAATTAAATACACAATACACAAGCGCGCTAGATATTAATACCTTACCAAAAAAAGAGTGCGCTAATCACAGTCTTAAAGCATGCCAAATACCATACGTATGTTTCTTAATCACTTACCTTCTCTCTCAGGTAAAGCCTCTTAATCCCTGGGAAGTTACCTTGTACAGCGTCCTGGACAAGGGGGAAAGAATCTCCTACAGGCCAGCTGTATCCTTGGAAAAGCGACTCTCCCCATTTTTCTGCCCAAACCTTACTGTTATTATTCCCTGATTTGATGGGTGGGGGCAGGCTTGTGCACGAATGTTTATCTCTGGTGCCTTGGTGGCTCGGCTCCTTTGTATGGTAATTTTGTGATGTGTAGCACACAAAGTTACGGAATAGTGGTGGAATGGTACTCAGGGCATTTTGTTTGTTAAGGGATCATTCACGGCTCCATTCGGGTTTCGGCAGTGTTCAGACAACCCCGGGCTGAGCTGTTTCCGCAGCTCCCCCCCAGGTCATCTCTGCACAGATAAGGATTTGTCAAGGTGAGACAAAGCTGAGTCGAATCACAACTCCCTGCATCTCGCCTTTGTGCTCCGAAACAGGTTTAGCCGGGTGACCCCATACAACAACGCATAGAAACTTTTCTGAGAACTTATAAACTACAAAACTATATTACCTCTACGCTAGCATGGGGACAGGCCATTTCACTAATCCTGTCCATAAGAAACTCCCCAGGGTGCCCTTTGGAACAACCTCCAGGACCAATTTAGATATGGCCTTCATGCTTCAAAGTACTCCAGGCGAATATCCTTAACCACTGCTTTGGGTCTAGCAGTATCAGCTTTCAACGAATGACTGGTCCACATAGCAGCACAATGCTCCCATGAAAATATTCTCAAGTTATTTGCATGTGGGGAATGAACTCATGTTTGAGGAACAGCAAGTGATCACAAGCAATATGCTTTTTAAAAAATATTTAAAAAAATGCCATAAAATATTTTTCTGTAGTATGATTTTAAATATCTTTGTATACTTGCAAATATAAGACAGACATGGAAGACAGTATCAAATTCATCAATTTAATTGTAGCAATAAAAATCCTACATAAACACCAGAAAAAATCCCTATTTTTTTGACATTTGGGTCTCGTCATCTCAAAAAGCACAAAAGGAATGTATAATGATCCTAAAATAACATTTCCTGTATTTGAAACATCTGCTTCAGTCTGCACTTATAATTCTCCTGTGTTTCCATAATTTCCTTCCATCTTATCACATATTATTCAAAACAATATAAAAACAGAGGCTTTCTAAGTTTTCAAGGCAATGGGAAGGAGGAAGAGACATACGCATATCTCCACACGCATCCATAGAAATTAAAACATGCTACAGATAGCATTGTTTACCACTTAAGCAATTTCTTTATTAGTGTCTCTGCTCTCAACTCAAAACCATTTCAGACCTTCCACTCCCTCCTTCTTAGGATCCTGCTGAGAACTCAAATAAAAGTTAGGCTTAAATAACAACAAAAGCAACAAAAAGCACACCTTTAGATGCTCATATGTTGCCATTGTGTTTTGGAGCACTTTTCTCTGACAAAATATATTAAATTACCATAATAACATATTAGACTCTGGCTATGATGAGGGGAGGGAAGATGATTGTTCTTTTAAAGTAATTTGGAAGACATTTCCAGGCTTGTTTTGGGATTATTTCTTTATAGGAAATTAATAGATATCATGCACTAGTTTTGTCTGTAAGGTAGAAGGTTGGATTCTGCAACTGTGAAGATACAGGGTCTTCTTTATAAATGAACACTGTATAATCCAAAGCAGAAAATGTGACAAAGGAAAAAAGGCATCCTAACAATTAGAGACAGTGCTATAAGCATAATAGCTAACTCAGAAAATCCTTTGACTTCAACTAAACTGTGCTACTTTAGACATCTGTTGTTAAAGCTGTGCAGCTAATTATACCTTAATATGCAATGGCAAATCAGGAACTTAAGACAGCTACATTATTCCACGCATGGTAAGAGAGGCGCGCAGTCATAGTGCTGTGTGCACTGTGGTATAACTTTATATAACAGATCTGGTGATATCTTTTAAGGCACACCCACCCCCCCCATATTGCTACACTTACTCAGGATAATCCTCTTAAGGGTAATAATTTTCTAATTTAAGAAGGTTGATCACATAAATTGCCTACCACTGTCAGTGCACTGTTTGTATGAACTCATATCCTTCCATTGCAGATAGTAGTTGTATACTGGTTTTATCATCTAAGAACCTGATTTCAAAGAAAGAAGTGGGATAAAATCACTGCAAGGGCAACAGACTTACCAGGTAGTTAATACAGAATTAGACTAAGTTTGTATCACAGCGAAGTGACATCAACTATTTAATATGATCTGGACTTGAAACCTTTTTTTTTTTTTAAGATTAAAATATTGGAAATAAACATTTGACTAATTTCTTTAAAAATTAAAACTGAAATGTTACTTAAAGCTTGACCAAAAATCTCCAAATTAATGTTACAGTATTTTTACCTAAGTTTCTTATTGCATTAACTACAAATAAAAATTCTCATTGATACTTGTGTATGTGTCTGTTTGCATGAGTGACACTTTAAACAACCAGGATAGCTGAGATCACAATCTAGGTACTGAGATCTGTATTCTGGTACATCCCACCTGCTACATCATGTGCCTTTAGTAGTTTAGGGTTTTTTTAAGGAAAGGAATACCTCAGTCACTCATTTAGAACAAGTGAAAAACATTAATGATTTTTCTCACAAATTTTGCAACAGCATTGTAAAACATTATGTCAAAAATCTTGTTTCTTTATTCTAACAGAAAGGTAAACCCCAGTGTGACCTGTTTGGCCAATCAAGACTAAGCAACAGTCAAAACAGAAGCAGATAAAAGGTAGCATTGACTATTAATCATGAAAGATAAACACTTTCTTGGACAATGGACTACTCTCAAAAACCAAAAGAAGTCAATTTACCTTAAGATATCCCTAAGAGACAAAACAGAGGAATTTGTATGATAAATTATTCATCATAGCTTATTCACACAATTTTAATTATGATAGTCTTCCATGACAGTCTAAACACAGAAAAGCTCAGAGGATTCAAAGGCCATTGATCGTAGGATACAGAGTTTTCACCTTTATATTGACAGTACATATGGGGACTGGATTCAATGAGCAAAAGCTGGTATCACCTAGTAATCTTTACGGTTCATGGAAGAGCAGGTGATGATGAAAAGGAATTAGTAAGCCAGGGATCTCTCCCAAGAGCTGCTGAGTGAATTCAGAAGCAATTAAAAGTATTCAGCCTTTTACAGGGTATGGCCCCGAGGGCTGGAACAGAAGCAATGACAAATGGCTGTTTCAGACAGCAGGACTGAGAAGATGGAGATGCATGGACTTCTGAATACTGCAGTGGTCCCTGCTGGTTTGAGAGTGAAACACAGATGCAGTGGCTTCTCTGCCACTGTCGTGCTGTCCTCATTGTGAGGTGAAAAAGATGACAGTTTCCAAGAGCCGAAGGGGCTGTGCTCTTCATGAGCAATGAATGAGAGTCCTTGCCTTCTTAAGAGCAGAATAACCTCAACACCAGTCAAAAGCTTTCATAGTCTCACATCAGTCGCAACACACCTTGCAAATTCTGGCTCAAAGCACTAGCCTTTACTGAATTATAATAATAATAAAAACATTGCAGTAAAAGTGAAAACTGCTGAAACCATTATAACCAGATAACTGTATCCCTTTTATACTTTCTGTAATGAGATTTTTCTCCCTTGCTTTAAGGAGTGATCCAAGACTTGTGCATGAAAGCCACTGACAGGAAATGAGAGAATAGAGAAGTTAAGCCCCAGAAGACCACTGTCAAGACACTTCTTTTTTTAGGCATTACAAAGAAGATGAAAAAAATTAGGTTTCTGAGAGCATATTCTGAGAACAACAACAGAAAAAAAACCCCACCAAAC
Organism: Gavia stellata; assembly: GCF_030936135.1. NCBI lineage: Eukaryota > Metazoa > Chordata > Aves > Gaviiformes > Gaviidae > Gavia > Gavia stellata. The sequence continues at coordinate 86,194,580 of NC_082596.1, forward strand.
CCCCCTTATTTTCAAGTTCTTGCTTTCCTTGTAGAAATCTTTCATTTTTAGTTAGCTATTCTGGGAGTGAGACTATAGGACCAAAAAATGAAAATAAAAATCTCCCAAGCCCAAAACCGCACAGATTACAAAAGCAGCAGTACTTTAAGTGTGATATTTGTGTGTGCGCATGATTCACTTTGTTTCATTATGTCTTACAAGAGTGTAGGAGAGTGAAAAAGGTATCTATAAACATGGAAAACAAAGAGGGCTGTCTATTCCAACTGTTAGAGATACTAATTTGTTGCCCACATTATATTACCCTGACTCTACCTGCAGCATATAGCCACCTTCAGTGAAAAGTTCACTTTTCCTCATTACAGCAGAAGTTGAGGTAACAACATAGCCTCATCACCAAAATTCTCAGACAAGTTTCTTTTTCTTGTTCTGTACTTCAAAGGAGCCCCTCTTTCCCAGAGCACTGTCATAAAGTACTTATGTGGAACACAGATTAGACAGATTCAAATGCGGTGCAAATGGGAATAGAATAAACAAGAAACTATTGCAGAGGTACCTGAGTTTTATAAGTTCTGGAAGCTATAGGATACATGCCAAAGTCAAAATGGGAGGGAAATTGATTTATCCAACCAATTATCATTTTCTTCTTAAATAAATTTTTCACAAATAAAGGTTTTCCATTGATGAACTAGATGTTGGCAAGACAATAATGCTAACTCAGAATCAGATAGGACATGACCCTCAGAAAGTACTGAAGGAAACAGATAGCATGAAGTCTTCTCTGTCTTAAAGATTTTCTGAGGAATCCTCTCCACCTGTATTCCATTTGCTTGAGGCCACTGGCACTAAGTGGCTGGAGAGGTCAAATAGTGCCATGGCCACATCCTGTCCTGCCCCAAATGCTCTGTTATCCAGTAACATCTATGTCAGAAAAGACATTGCATGGCTGCGTTGGACAGTGCCTTGGTACCTCAGCCAGAGCAATGATAGGAGCCTGCTATTGGCAGTGCTGTAACTTCCCACCCAAGCTGTGCTGGCAGTGCCTCCCAGAGCCCCCACAGCATTATTTTCCCTTAATGCAGCTGTTGTGGTGCTGCGGGTCTCATGCTTTGCATCTGGAAAGCCCAGTAGTGCTGTTGTGGCAGGTATGGACCCTGCTAGTACATCTTTGTGTATGTGAATCTACTTCAACATCCTGCAGTACACAGTTGTCAGGCTGCCAGAACAGTCTATGACATCCCCAAAAACTTGCAGGCATTTTGATGAAGCAGATTTTGTTTTCATACAATTACCTTCCCCCCCCCCCCAAAAAAAAAAGCTCCACCTTATAATTTCCAATCCATAATCTGTTGTTGAATTCCTCTTTACTCACTATTAAATGCATAGCTTCTGTGAAATGTGGAAGGAGAGCCTCAGAAGGAATTGTAAATAACGTCAATCCCCTGGGTTAAGATAGGATCAACTAGTACAAACTTCTTCCAGTGCTACATCCAGCACTTCACTGACAAAACGTGGTTTTTGTTTCAGATCTCCTAGAAGTACTCTATCAGATGGTGTGCTGGTTTTGGCTGGGATAGAGTTAATTTTCTTCATAGTAGCTAGTAGGGGGCTATGTTTTAGATTTGTTCTCAAGAGAGCATTCACAGAATCACAGAATGACTAAGGTTGGAAAAGACCTGTAAGATCATCAAGTCCAACCACCAACCCAACACCACCATGCCCGCTAAACCATGTCCCACAATGCCACGTCCACATGTTCCTTGAACATCTCCAGTGATGGCAACTCCACCACCTCACTGGGCAGCCTGTTCCAGTATCTCACCACTCTCTCAGTAAAGAAATTTTTCCTAATATCCAGCCTGAACCCCTGGCACAACTTGAAGCCATTTCCTCTTGTCCTGTTGCTAATCACTTGGGAGAAGAGACCAACACCCACCTCTCTGCAACCCCCTTTCAGGGAGTTGTAGAGAGCGATGAGGTCTCCCCTCAGCCTCCTCTTCTGCAGACTGAACAACCCCAGCTCCCTCAGCCTCTCCTCATAAGACTTGTGCTCCAGACCCCTCACCACATTCGTTGCCCTTCTCTGGACACGCTCCAGCACCTCAATGTCCTTCTTGTAGTGAGGGGCCCAAAACTGAACACAGGATTCGAGGTGTGGCCTCACCAGTGCTGAGTACAGGGGCACGATGATCACCTCCCTCCTCCTGCTGGCCACACTATTTCTGATACAGGCCAGGATGCCATTGGCCTTCTTGGCCACCTGGGCACACTGCTGGCTCATATCCAGCTGGCTGTCAATCAACACCCCCAGGTCCTTTTCTGCAGGGCAGCTTTCCAGCCACTCCTCCCCAGGCCTGTAGCATTGCATGGGGTTGTTGTCACCCAAGTGCAAGGACCCCGTACTTGGCCTTGTTGAATCTCATACAGTTGGCCTGGGCCCATCGATCCAGTCTGTCCAGATCCCTCTGCAGAGCCTTCCGACCCTCAAGCAGATCAACACTCCTGCCCAACTTGGTGTCATCTGCAAACTTGCTGAGGGAGCACTCAATCCCCTCATCCAGATCATCTACAAAGATATTAAACAAGACCGGCCCCAAAACTGAGCCCTGGGGGACTCCACTTGTGACCGGCCACCAACTGGATTTCACTCCATTTACCACGACTCTCTGGGCTCGGCCGTCCAGCCAGTTTTTTACCCAGCGAAGAGTGCACCTGTCTAAGCCATGATTTGCCAGCTTCTCCAGGAGAAAACTATGGGAGACAGTGTCGAAGGCTTTATTAAAGTCCAGGTAGACAACATCCACAGCCTTCCCCTCATCCCCTAGGTGGGTCACCTGGTCATAGAAGATCAGGTTGCTCAAGCAGGACCTGCCTTTCATGAACCCGTGCTGGCTGTGCCTGATCCCTTGGTTGTCCTGCACATGCCCTGTGAGCGCCCTCAAGATGAACCTCTCCATAATCTTCCCAGGCACCGAGGTCAGGCTGACAGGCCTGTAGTTCCCTGGATCCTCCTTCTGGCCCTTCTTGTAGATGGGTGTCACATTGGCAGTAATTGATAATGCAGGGATGTTTTCGTTACTGCCGAGCAGTGCTTGCACAGTCAAGGCCTTTTCTGCTTCTCCAATGCCAATGTAATTGGGTGGCTAAGACTATATATACAGCCTGGAGCAGAGGCATGTTAACAATGTTCTCTGACTATCCTCTCTCTCCTCTAGTGAAACAGTGAAGTTATAATTTCCATTTGCAGGTGACCTGCCTAGCTCAGAGTGCTGCAAGCGCACAGCCAACACATTGTTCCTGTACGTGGCTCTTTTCTTCCCTCTTTAGCAAAGTTACACTTTGGTTCCTGGAAGTCCAGCTGCATAAGCAGTATCCTTTTGATGTAGGCTTTCAAGTGAGATGGTGATGCTCCTGGAGGGGAAATATCTACCTCCTGTAGTCAAGACAGCAGAAGAACCAAGCATTTTTGGAGGCCTTTGTTAACTACCTACTTCCTCCTCTCAAGGGCACATTATTCCCAGAGTACTGTACAATCAAGGTAGCTGTTGGGACAATTCTTTCCATTCTCCTGCACACCTTAGAGTAACTGTCTCCTGCAATGTAAACTTCTGCCATAATGCTGATGAACAGGCCAGTGCATGTAGGAGCTGAAGACGGATAAGGCAGTTAGAAAACAGATGGGGAAAATATCACAGACTGGCATTCACAGCACTGGAAAGTGGCATGAAGACAAATACTCCAAGATATGTTTACAAAGACCCAAGCTATTTTTATGCAAAGCAAGTTGACACACTAGGCTAGCACATAAATTATTTTATTTGGAAAATAAGGAACATTAACAATCCACACTATATATTTGTAAGCAATGACCAATTAAGATTATCACTACCAATAAAGCGAGCAGTTTGTATAAATTATTTGGCAGATTCTAGGCTTGGCTAGTCACACCACTTCAACTATGTTGACTCCTTTGATGTTTCGCTAATTAGCATAGCAGCAGCAGAATTTGAGCCTTTACCTTTTATTTCTAGTGGAAAATAACAGGAGGCTCTGATGACTATTGAGTGAAAGATACAGTCAGTAAAACGCTTAGATTTTTGTCAATGGACTTCCCTAAGGCCCATATCACTATGTGACACTTTTCCAAGACTTACTCTTATTTTCTATAGTATTTATTGCTTCCATTCACTTTTAATACATTTAATTACCAATAGACGCAACCTTTTTGGAGAACATGATCCACTGTTTCTGCTGCTCCCAGTCAGTAGTGATCACTCTCTTCTACTGTATTACCTCATTTTAAACCTGCTTCTGCTCTTTCTCTTCAAACATATTGTCTGATCTCTGGATGCTTGAATGCCCAATACCCTGCTTCTCCGTACATTTCTCCTAAATCACAGCAAGTTCTTTTTTCTCCTGTTCTCCTACAAAGCAACACAGCAGTCTGCCAGAGTACCAAGAGAAGAGGTCTCCTTCTGTAAGCAAGAGCATTGTGCTGACAGACATGCTGGCATTTGGACAGCTGTAGCTGAACAGGATACTGCAAAGCCCTTAGAGGGGAAGATCTGATTCAAATTCAAGATACCACCTTCCTCTGTAACTGCGAATAACTTCACTCTACTTCATTACAGTTTTGCTGGTCAGAACTAAACATATACAGACTAGACTATATGTATACCATACTAGACTGAGTGTAAGGTCACAAACTACCATGTATAAATTGGGTTAATATATGCAGAGACTGAACTGTGCCTGGATACTTAACTGTTGCTGAGAAGGATACTCCCAATACTGAAGAATAATTTTTATACTTAGGTACTTTATCACAGTTCTGTCAGTCTGTACCTTTGTGCTAGGTGTCCATAATAAAGAGAAGAAATTCATAAATAAATTAGGTGAGGGGGTTTGATCATTCAGAAGAACAGAATGATGACAAGTTGTGCTGGTTTTGGCTGGGATAGAGTTGATTTTCTTCGTAGTAGCTAGTATGGGGCTGTGTTTTGCATTTGTGCTGGAAACAGTGTTGATAAAGCAGGGATGTTTTCTTTATTGGTGAGCAGGGCTCACACAGAGTCAAGGCCTTTTCTGCTTCTCACACTGACCCACCAGTGAGTAGGCTGGGGGTGCACAAGAAGTTGGGAGGGGACACAGCCGGGACAGCTGACCCCAACTGACCAAAGGGATATTCCATACCATATGACGTCATGCTCAGCATATAAAGCTGGGGGAAGAAGGAGGAAGTGGAGGACTTCCGGCGTGATGGTGTTTGTCTTCCCAAGTAACCATTACGCATGATGGAGCCCTGCTTTCCTGGAGATAAACCTGAACACCTGCCTGCCAGTGGGAAGTAGTGAATGAATTCCTTGGTTTGCTTTGCTTGAATGCATGGCCTTTGCTTTCCCTATTAAACTGTCTTTGTCTCAACCCATAAGTTTTCTCACTTTTACTCTTCCAATTCTGTCCCCCATCCCGCAGGAGGGGAGTGAGTGAGCAGCTGTGTGGTGCTTAGTTGCCAGCTGGGGTTAAACCACAACACAAGTGTATGCGTTTTCAACTGCACCTGGATTGCGACATGCCTTCAAACCACCACCAGCAGCACCGCAGGTGTCAGGGCCCTGAGTACACCCCACTTGTGGAGGTTTGGCTGCCAGGGCTCAGAGACAGCTCAGCCACAGGCTGTCCCCTTTCTGACAGGGCCCTTGCAGTCAGTGGTGCAGGAGAGGCCTCAACCAGAGTTGTTCTCCTGTTCCCAGGAGCAGCTTTTAGGCTGACCCTCTGCCATTTGGCCCCCATCTGAGCTACATCTCCAGCCATATCACAGTGGCCTTGGGCACTGTTGTTCTGAACCCTGACCCACAGGCTGAAATCCCAGCCTAGCCTCAGCCCTGCTGCACCACTTTGGACTTGCTTAGTGATGAATGGACTGTATCTGACCCTGGTTGCCCTTGCTGGGCCTGATCCTGCTGCCTTCCTGGATGGATCCTGGCTGGAGAGGCCCCTACCCTGCCAGCCCAGGTGTCCCCGTGGCTCCTGGCACCCTGACTGCAAGCTGGATTAAAACAATGAGATAAAGAGGCAGCATATTAAGTGGTGAATTATGACTACTATTCCATCTACTATGTAGATTTTGGATGGAAAAATGAAAATTCATGTAGCTGCTTCCTTGAGCAATACCCATTTCATAGCCAGTGATGCTTCCAACGCATGCACTTGGACATGGAAATGTACCACTTCACTGTGCATGCAATTCAAAAGCAGGTGTAGAGAAGCACAAAATAAAAAAAACCACTAGGCTATGATATTGATGCCATACAGAAAAGCTAAGCTCTCCAATATCCTGATTTATCACAGAATCACTAAGGTTGGAAAAGACCTGTAAGATCATCAGGTCCAACCGTCAACCAAAAAACACCACCATGCCCATTAAACCATGTCCCACAATGCCACGTCCACACATTCCTTGAACACCTCCAGGGACAGTGACTCCACCACTTCCCTGGGCAGCCTGTTCCAGTATCTCACCACTCTCTCAGTAAAGAAATTTTTCCTAATATCCAGCCTGAACCTCCCCTGGAGAAACTTGAGGCCATTTCCTCTTGTTCTGTCGCTAGTCACTTGGGAGAAGAGACCAACACCCACCTCTCTGCAACCCCCTTTCAGGTAGTTGTAGAGAGCGATAAGGTCTCCCCTCAGCCTCCTCTTCTCCAGACTGAACAACCCCAGCTCCCTCAGCCGCTCCTCATAAGACTTGTGCTCCAGACCCCTCACCAGCTTCGTTGCCCTTCTCTGGACACGCTCCAGCACCTCAATGTCCTTCTTGTAGTGAGGGGCCCAAAACTGAACACAGGATTCGAGGTGTGGCCTCACCAGTGCCCAGTACAGGGGCACGATCACTTCCCTGGTCCTGCTGGCCACACTATTTCTGATACAAGCCAGGATGCCATTGGCCTTCTTGGCCACCTGGGCACACTGCTGGCTCATATTCAGCCGGCTGTCGACCAACACCCCCAGGTCCTTTTCTGCAGGGGAGCTTTCCAGCCACTCGTCCCCAAGCCTGTAGCATTGCATGTGGTTGTTGTGGCCCAAGTGCAGGACCCGGCACTTGGCCTTGTTGAATCTCATACAGTTGGCCTCAGCCCATCGATCCAGCCTGTCCAGATCCCTCTGCAGAGCCTTCCTACCCTCAAGCAGATCAACACTCCTGCCCAACTTGGTGTCATCTGCAAACTTGCTGAGGGTGCACTCGATCCCCTCATCCAGATCATTGATAAAGATATAAAACAAGACCGGTCCCAAAACTGAGCCCTGGGGGACTCTGCTTGTGACCAGCCACCACTGCATTTTGCTCCATTCACCATGGCTCACTGGGCTCGGCTGTCCATCCAGTTTTTTACCCAGTGAAGAGTGCACCTGTCTAAGCCATGATTTGCCAGCTTCTCCAGGAGAATACTGTGGGAAGATATTATTATTTTCTTCTTGAGAGGGACTTGTAGTACCCAAGGAAGATGAATGTATGGCACATTATGATCTTAAAATCACTGCAACATTAGGTTCTTCATATTTCTTTTAATTGTTCAGTTCTCTTTTCTTAAGATCCCAGACTTTGCCACAGTTAAAAGTACTTTTGGTATAAATACAAAACTAATTGGAAGACACTTATTATAAATCTTAATTTCACTCATCAGAGATGAAAACAAGGCTAGTGAAGTTATGATATATGAGTAATTAAATGAGTACTAATACCATTAATTGCCAACTGTCTTTACTGAAGTGTGTGGAAGAGAAGTACCTAATTAATTTTAGAAACACAATTTACATCTTAAACTTCCTATGCTGTTTTTATCACCAAGATTATACCTTCTCTGTTTCAAATGCTGTGTCAGATGTAGTAGTCTTCCATTGGCAAGTACTGCATGACTGCATACCTACACAGTAATAAATTATCTGTTTTCGGCCTTCCTGAAGAGAAACAAGTACTTCTGCAGAGTGGATTATATGAATGAAGTGATTACACAGACATCTGTTAAACTTGTTTACAAGAACTCCAGTCCTAAGTGACAACTCAAGCTTGAGACCAAACCCATCATGCTTCTGAAAGCTGCTATTAAAGTCTGTGCAGTTCAGTGCAGTCACATTAAAGCCTTTAAATTATTACTAAAGTCATTGAACGGACAGTAGACTAAGTCAAACTCATCTATTCTCTGGTTTACCAATGATATGTGACTAATTCCTGAAGCAAAAACATCATTCACCAGGAAAGTAAACCCAACCATTTCTCTAAATTTCAAGCGATTTCATACTCATTGCACAGTTTGTACAAAGACAGTTTCTTCTTCCATTTCCTCTCACGTCCTCCACATGGATAAGGCTAATAAATATAACATTTAGATATTTTTGTTTTAAAAAAGGGATTGGTGGACATCCTTTTTTCTTTTCTTCTTTACTAATATTTACAAGGCAATAATAGACTGTGTGTTTTTATATGTATGTGCATGCAGATAGACATTTCAACAGTGTACTGACAGTCATTTCGTGGCGCAAGTCAAAGAGATATATGTTTCACAGCAACTGGGGAAGTTGGCTTACGGAGAAGGAGGAATGAAACAGCATCCCATCTTTGCATTATTAGGATACAAAGTCTTTCTCTCACGGGTATTTATGGATCTGTGGATGTGAACATAAAAGAAATAAATCTGTTTTCCGGCTTGGATTTTTTTCCAGAATTAATTAATTTAAGCAAAAATTTTTTGTGAAAAAGTAATCTTTGTGGAAAACTTATTTTTCTGTCAAAAACAGTTCTCTCTAAATTGTAACAAGGCATCACATACACAAAAAGGCCTATAAAGTTTAAAAATCTCATAATATAATACAAAATAGCATGTTCTACATAATAACACTGAATAAGCTAGATTCATAATCATTTTAGACAGCAGAAATATCATAGGAGTAAAGACCAATGTTGTACAGTAGTCTCAGATGACAATACTGACTGCTTGGCCACTACTTTGAAGTTAAGGCGTACAGAACTTGTTCTTGATGTCACAATTAGATCATAATTTTTGCATGAAATTAGGCCCTTAGTTCATAATGAGAAAAAAGCCTGCTTCTAATGTATTTTTTCATTCAGCTGCTAACTCTGCATGCGTTTATTCTCATTGCCTCTCACTCTTTTCTTCATTCATGAAACGTAGCTAGTATTTCAGAAGTATTCTCATTAGTGTTTGTTATTTACAGTAAGAGTTTTCTTTGAAAAAAGTAATTTTTTTTTCAATTAAGCCCAGCAGTCATACATTACCCTCTGAACTTTCTGACAATGCTTGGTCCAGTGAGTTCCTTTTCAACCTTTAATTCCCAGTATCAGAAGTCACTTCACAAATATGTAATCAGCAATAAATACCATCTTCTATTAGTACTCCCATATAAAAAAAAAGTGTAGGGTGTGCATAGCAGCTAGAAAATAAATTTGCTTTTTACCACTCCACAATTTCAAAGAAAGCATGGCTGGAGATATTCCCCACTTGTCTGGGTATACTGATTTTCCTTACCTCCCTTTTAAATAATGTACTGGCCTAGCTTTTCACTCAGTGTGACGACAGTGGGGTTTCAGATATTAAATTTGTTTCTGACTTCAGATGTGAATTTCAGTAACACTGAAAATACCACCTTATTATAAAGGCATGTTCAGAACTGGTGTTCAGCATAGACAAGAAAGAGGCAGGAAGAGGGCTGCTCAGGGGCCTTCCCCCTCCTGTGGGCCCTTACAAAGATGAGGGTCATAGAATGGTTTGGGTTAGAAGGGACCTTTAAAGGTCATCAAGTCCAACCCCCCTGCAATGAGCAGGGATATCTTCAACTAGGATCAGGTTACTCAGAGCCCCATCCAACCTGACCCTGAACACTTCTAGGGATGGGGAATCCACAACTTCTCTGGGCAACCTGTTCCAGTGTTTCACCACCCTCACCATGAAAAATTTCTTCCTTATATCTAGTCTAAATCTACCCTCCTTTAGTTTAAAACCATCATCCCTTGCCCTATCGTAACAGGCCCTACTAAAAAGTCTGTCCCCATCTTTCTTATAAGGCCCCTTTAAGTATTGAATGGCCACAATAAGGTCTCCCCAGAGCCTTCTTTTCTCCAGGCTGAACAACCCAGCTCTCTCAGCCTTTTTCCATAGGAGAGGGGTTCCATCCCTCTGATCATTTCTGTGGCCCTCCTCCGGACCCACTCCAACAGGTCCATGTCTTTCCTGTGCTGAGGACTCCAGATCTGGATGCAGTACTCAAGATGGGGGTCACACCAGAGCGGAGTAGAAGGGCAGAATCAACTCCCTCAATGTGCTGGCCATGCTTCTTTTGATGCAGTCCAGGGTACGGATGGCTTTCTGGGCTGTGAGCGCCCATCACTGGCTCATGTCCAGCTTTTCATCCACCAGTACCCCCAAGTCCTTCTCTGCAGGGCTGCTCTCAATCCCTTCATCCCCCAGCCTGTATTGATACTGGGGGTTGCCCCAACCCAGGTGCAGGACCTTGCACTTGGTCTTGTTGAACCTCATGAGGTTCACATGGGCCCACTTCTAGAGCTTGTGCAGGCCTCTCTGGATGGCATCCCATCCCTCAGGTATGTCAACTGCATCACTCAGCTTGGTGTCATCTGCAGGCTTGCTGAGGATGCACTCGATGCCACCATGTCACTGATGAAGATATTAAACAGTGCTGGCCCCAATACGGACCCCTGAGGGACACCACTCATCATTGATCTCCATCTGGACATTGAGCCATTGACCACTACCCTCTGGATGTGACCATCCAGCCAATTCTTACTATGTCATGTCTCAGCTTCTCCTCCTCTCCCTCCTTAACCCAGGCTTCTCCTCATCCTCCCTTTCTCCAACTCATCCTCATGGTGTGGTTCACCAGTGTGTGCAACCACAATCCTAGTTTCTGTACCCTAATACTGACCTGATTTGTATTGCTTTGAACAGAGAATTTGTATTGCTATTGAACAGATAATTCTCACAGCTGCCTAAAATAAATGCTGAACCTCTGAACGAACAACTATTTTTAGATCTCAGTGACAAGATAATCCAGTCAGGAATTCCCAGAAAACAGGTCCCAGAGCCCATCAAGTTTAATTTCCTTGGGGACACTGAGGAAGCGGTGAGAGAAAGTCCCTTAACCTCCACCAAGAGCCACCCCAAACATCACTGATCTTTGCAAACCAATTGCCACTGAGATCTCCCAAACTGTTGCACTGGGAAGCTACTAAGCAGCTATCAAAAACCTGAATTTTGCAGAAATTACTTTTGTTAGCTTTCAAAATTCAGGTCAGTTCACAATTGCCATCTATGGTTTAAGCCACCTCTGTAGTCTATGCTTAGGAAATGTATTTACTTCAGTTTTCAGAGGGCTTATGGAAGTATGATCTTAATGATTCAAAAACCTCTGAACTGATTCTCAAGTTTTGAGGTTACATTTAATTCCTCAAAGTCATTGAAAACATGAATTATATAACTATGCTGTCAAATCATAGTTTAGGTTAAGTTCCTTTGGAATGCAAGGAGTATGAAGTCTTGCTTAGGAGAAGCTTTGTACTTTGCAAGATTGCGGTGCCATTTTTGAAAGGCACGAATAGAAGTCAGATGCAGATCACTTGTTGATTTACAATGTGATTTTAATTCTTAATTTCCATTTCCTTTTCTCAGAATAGAGATTGAACAAAACCATTAAACTTTAGCAGTAAGACCAGTAGAAACCACAGGATAACTTTCATCTCTGCTTGGAGAAGGTTTTGCAGATCTAAAGGCTCTGAGTCTGGAGGGTACTTAGAAAATCCTAATATGTTAGGTTCACTACTGATTATTTTGCTGCATCAAGGCACTAACATGAAGGTGGATTTGCTTTTAGAGAGAATAAAGAGAAAATGAGAAAACTACTCATTTTGTATACAAACAGAAAAAAGCTGCTTATGCATATTCCTGACACATGAGTACAATTTGTTGCTATACAGAAAGTGGCATTACAAATTCTACAGTAATGCTTTTGTCATGGGAAAAGCAATTTGGAAAACAGGAACCTATCATTACCCTAAGCAGTATAGTTTTCTTTATAACAGTGCATACTCTTAGAAATACAAATATTGATGTTTAAAATGAGAGCAATATTGAGGAAATTTACAAATAGTCATTTAGAGAGACACAGTGATTTTGCAATTTATACTAAAACTCAAAACATAGAAAAGACATTTTAAGAGCAATTTAACAATATGTATTAACACAGTGTATCAGAAACAAGAAACATGGGTTTAGTTAGATTCATAAGCTTAATTATGAGTAAAATTGTGGAGGGTTTTGTTTGTTTTGGTTGGTTGTTTTTATTTTGTTTTATTTTAAACTGTACCTACCTACATTACTTGATATCACATTTAAAGCATGTATGGTCCCTTGAAACTCCTTGAGGCCCTTTAAAATCATATCTAGTTGGGAAACTATCACGTTACAGTCCACTGAAAAATTTCTACGAATATGTGCTGTTTAGCCGAGTGCTGCAATATTACAGATGAATTCAGACTTTTGGAAAAGTCTATATAGATCTGGAGTTCGGCTAGATCCTATAACCAGTACCTCTAAAGCAGCATTAAGTAACAGAAGATCTTTAATGATTCTAAGTACTAAGGGAATCAGTTTCACATAGAAGCAACACTGTCTTTTATATGAGATGAGGATTACAAAACCAGATTCAGTTCTTCCTGAGATAGTCATGGGATGCTTTGAAAACTGTTGATTTGGTAATGACTGGGACTACATAGGCAGCATGACAGTTGGCTATTATGAAATCACTAATAGCTCACATGCAGCTCTGGATATTAGAAATGGATTTTCTCATGTCACAGTCCTGCTTCTATTGATCAGATACCCAGAAGGAAAAAATGAACAGAGAGAAGACTGATTTTAAGCAGCAGGCCACAGTTTTCTTAACTCAACAATGGGGAGAAGTACTGGCCACACACTTTGCCTTCTCAGATACCAGTCAATTTACTGAATCGAGAGGAACTATAGAGCTCTTGAAGCATAATCATTGCTGTGGGGCAGGTTTTCTCCGGCTTATTCCACAAGGGTTGGATGAGTTCTGCATGCTTTTGCAAAGTAGAGAGAACCATAGAAAAAAACACCAAATGTCAGTCTCCCCTTTTTTTTTTTTCTCAACAGATAAATAGCTCAGTCTCAGATACCTCTGGGACTGGCCTATTTATAATTTACTTGAGGCATATAGAGCACAGAAACCAACAATAAGAGTACTCCTTTGCTACGAAGTATTAACATTCCTGAAAATATCAATTAGACTCCAACGGGAAAAAAAAAATAGCTTTCTGATCCACAAAATAAGAAGTCCATGAGATTCACAGAACCTTGGAAAGGTTTTTAATTGTTTCAAGAGAGACAGGAGGGCATTAAAAGAATAAGGTCACCTGTACAGTGCCTTGAGTAGTGTGGGAGAGTGAATCTTATGCCTGCCTTCATTCTGCTCCCATCATCAGGAAAAAATATCTACTCCCTTCTATGGCATACCCTGAGTTGTCTGCCCAGCTGAGTCCTGATGTTGGGATGACCCTTCTTTCATATTATTCCCAAAACTTACATACCTCTAAAAACATCCTCTGCTACCTATTTCTCAGATGGGAAGGGAGATACTAACTAGTATGAGTTATGCCACCAGAGATTTCAAGGAAGTAAGAGCAACCCTTTAGGAAGAATTTACTCTCTGAGTATGTCATGAGGCCAGACAAACTATGGAAAACACAATGGAACAGTCACATCGTGGCACTGACATTTTAACAATAGTTGCAGGTCTTCAAGTCAAGTGTCATATACTCACTTGTGCTTTCATGTAGCTTTCTACAGGGTTGTTGGGTTGTTCCCCCCCTCCCCAGTTTGTCACATACAAAACAAGAGTAAAAGAGCTGAGGGATGGCAAATGTTAAGGTGAAAATTTAAAAATACCTGATATCAATTTAAAGGTGATCTCTAGGACCTGACAAAAATTAAATGCTTGTGGTATAGTCTATGGTATTTAATAGGAAATGCTAACTTCTTTGACCACTTATTAAGAGTGATAATATGCCGAATTCAGTCTGTCATTTTCTGTGATGACTGACAATACGTACAAAAAGGAATAATAAATCAATGGAGAGTTCTTCAACCAAGTGTATGATCTAGAGAAAACATAAGCTGAAATAGTTTGTGTATCAGCTATCCCTTTCCTCCATAGTATCCCTCCAGACAAAGAAACATGGGTCAGTGACTATACCAGGTTTCTCAGAAGCTTCCACTGTTGCCCTGTAAAACAGTTCCAGGACCTACTGAGATACACCAATGTCTGATTGCACATCTTTAACTGCTTTAACCTGAAAAGTTAGCCAAAAAAGTTTAGCCAAAAGTTTAGCCAAAAAATTCTGCTTTTAAGAAAATTTAATGATGACCATTTATTTACTTTTTCCATCAATTCTTACATTTGTAGGAGGTTTGATGTTCCGAATTCTGAATGCTACATTGTTCCTTTGTGAAATACATCACAGTATATTTAAGATCCTTGCATATTTACCTGATCTTAAGCTTAGTACTTTCCAAGTACTTAGTACTTTAATTTCTTTCAGAGTGCAAAAAATTCTCATTTAAGTCACAGGAGTTCCTTACCAATTAATAGACTATTTAGTCACCTAAAACTATTATGATGTGATTTCTTTCTTTTTAGGAATATGCTGTAGTTTCACATTTTAAACATACGCAGTTGTCCAACTGATTTATGATACCTAAGTTTTGTTTCTCGGCTTGGAAAGACTATGGTTATATGCGCTACAGAATTCAATTTAAACCACACCTATTATTCTCTGGGCAAATCTGTTAAAAGACTCTGCTATGTTTAGCCCAAAGATCTTTGCCATGTTTTCCCTTTTACAGTAGCCTTTTAGTCTAGAAATGTTGAAATTCTCTCATATATTTTTAATTGCAATATTACAATAATCCTCCCCCATGCTTTCATTAAAATGCTTATCGGACATTGTAGTTTCCTCTTGGGTGGTCTGCCAAATTCAGCTTTATAAAAATGACAACAATGAATTCAGCTGCCAGAATTATTCCCCCCCCCGCCCCCAAGCTGTATAGTATTTATACATTGCTACAGTCATACATTTTTTCATATAGGTTCGATGGCTGCCAATCCTTATCAAACATTAAGGTAAATATAAGATTATTTTTCTCTTCATTCATACTTGTTATCAGAATTCTATTATTTATTGAAAAAGTGGTAATTAGATCCCCTTGTTTCTGTACAGTCATAATAGTCACAGAGCTGGCATGGGCAAAGCCCTCATGTAAGTCCTTCTGCAAGATGACAGTTTCATAGTGAAAGCAACACTTAGGGGTGACACCATCTCTGACAGCAACAGGTACTTCTTCACATAGTTTCTTGCCCTTCAATTCTATTCATGTATCTGTATAGCGAGAGAAGAAGTCACTGTTATGTGATATGGGAACTAATCTACATTTAAACAGTATTTTTTCTTTTAACCTAGACTTGTTCCCTCATTCAGATCACAATACATCTCCACAAACAACTCTGCCTTGGGAATGGAGGGGGCAGCATGGGGTCAGGAATGATCAGCTGGGAAGGGAGGTTATTTAATATCCACAAACACTTTGTATCATGGAGGTACTGGCTTGCTCACAAGCAGTAACAGGTAAAATTGTCTTACTTTTTAAAATGTTAAAATGCATGGTTATTTCCCTTTCTTACTTCCAAGAGGTAGATGAAAAGAAAGGGAAAACAGACCTTGTGTTAAAAGTGGCTGCTATTTTACTTAGGATACTGTCTGAGAAGTTCAAACACTGTGACAGCAGCAGTACAAAACCCTACAGAAAATAATGTTGCAAGCATTCCAGCCCTGTGCTGCTTATTAAGCAATCCACTTCCCCATATACTCAGAACTTCAAACATGTCTTTGCTCTTAACATTTACTTTCAAGATTTATAGGCATACTCACTGTGCCTGACATAAATGCTTTTGCACACATAATGCTTGCAAAACCTCATAATAGGCATGCAAATTGATATATATTCACTTGAAGCCAGTAACTACGCATAAATACTGCTTCTGCAGTTACAGTGGTGTGTCCATTGAAATCTTTCAAACTCTTTTCCAAGCAGTGTTCATCAGGGAATATGTACAGGGTTTTTGGGTTTTTTTAAGCATTAGTAGATACAGCCACAAAACAAGTGTAGAGGCTATGCTGCAATTACTTCAGCACATAACTGGAACTGCCTGCCCTCCATTGAGAGGTGCTACGCCAAGCAGAGTGCAGACAGCAGCAACCCTTCCTCCCAGTATCTTCAGCT
The DNA here is from genome assembly GCF_030936135.1 of Gavia stellata. Taxonomy (NCBI): domain Eukaryota; kingdom Metazoa; phylum Chordata; class Aves; order Gaviiformes; family Gaviidae; genus Gavia; species Gavia stellata. Next base: position 86,210,965 of record NC_082596.1, read on the forward strand.
GAACTGGTTTGTATTGTCATTAAAACACAATTATGCACAGCTTTACTTTCACATGCTCAGAATCAGATTCTAGAGACAATGAGATTATTGCCCTGACAACCATGGAAGCTGGATCAACTGCTCTGCTTCATTCTTTCTACACCCACAAAACTGCAACAATAACTATCAGCAGGGTTAAAAAGATAAATTAATTTACGATTGCAAAGCTCTAATACATGAATTCCATAGCAAACACAAAATGTGTTTAACCACCAGGGCTTTAGTCAAGAACAAAAATAAAAATCATTATTTCCTACCGCTACATTAAAAGAAAAAAAAGAGGCCACCATTTTCTCATGCTGTTACAGTTCTCGTTCTGAATCAATTTGCTATAACACTGCATTTCTCCCATAAGAATAGTAGATGTGCTTTTGGTCTTTAAAAACAAGAACGCAAACACACCAATGATCTGTACTGTTATTAATAGGAAGAAGAAAACAATTGTGAAATTAATTATATTACGCTTTAGGACAGAAATCACAACTAGAATTAACGTGCAGAGGTTTTCTCTGTGGAGGACAGAAGGTACATTACCTTCTCATTCAGTTTCCTAACTTACATAAAGGTTAAACCACTGCTGCTATTATTCTGCTAAAAAGCTGTTAGAATAACATTTGCAATGCAATATAAAGAAAACGAATGAAATATCTTGTTAACTCTCCAGGATGTATTAAGAAAGGAGCTACTCTGTGTGTTAGCTTTGTGAAATGAAACTTCAGCTGTGTTCTGCTTTGAACTACTTCCATACTTCAGCACATCAGTTTAGATTGATCAAATATCTACTTATAATCAACATGATCAATTCATGTATTTGATTTCAATATAATGACTGTTCAGAAGCAAAACCAAACAAACCCTACAATGTTTCCATCTGTGATTTCACATGCTCCAATGACTAGCACTTGCTAATTCAAGGATAGAGCACTTCTTGCTCCTATCATTCAGAACAAAAATTCTCTTACTTTCTACAGTATGTATTAATTTCAAATTGTACTTTCAATGCATTAATAGGATACAACCCAAAATTTGTATTCATAGTGGGGAACAGGAGGCCCTCATTTTATAGAAAAGAGCTAGCTGGCTTATATTTTGAAGAGGTAAGGCATATTTGCTATTCTCTTGTTTAATTAAGAAATAACCAGAATTAATTTAAATTCAAGGGTAAAAGGTAATTTTATTAATTTGTATTGCAGTTTAGGAAGATAAAAGGGCACCAACTAAAAGCTTCAAAGAGTGGTGGAAAAGTGAAAAGGAGATGTTGGTATAGCATGCTTTATACTGTGCAATTAATTTGTATTAAGCTAAGCCTAAGTCATAAGGTCATTACTTATGTGAACTTTAAAGCTGGGATGACTTTCTTACAGTATAAAATTACATATTCATCCTTATTCCAAAATTATTTGGGAACACCTGTGTCCCAGTTATTGTTCCAAAAGTATCTATTCTTTTTTAGACTTAATGATGAACACAGCTGAAACAGTGATGACCAGTGACTGATTTTCCTTGGTTCATATTCTGCTGACATTCTGCTAGTGTTGCTACTCTAAATTTCCTTCCTTATTTAAGCTTTCATGGCTATCTCGGGAAACCTCAAGATGCATGAAAAAAGACACCATTCTGAGTTAACTTGTGTTCAATATGACTTTCTTGGTTGGGGGAAAAAAAAAAGACACTGCTGCCATATTAATGCCTCCACATAAGAAAGTGACCAAGCATTAAGGCTTCCAGCTTTTGAATTTATGTCATGATATTCTGTGCTATTCCCTGAGGCAAGCTTAAGTTTCAGACTGTATGCCTGTTTTCAAAGTGAGAGTGCTGTGGCCCTAAGACAATTTTATTAGCTTTCTTTCCTTTTTTCTTCTCCTTTCATTTTTATACATAGATCATAAACATGGATTTCATCTTGCTTTGTTTACATAGAACAGATTTAGTTCCTTATAAACCTGTAAAACTGAAATAAATGCTTGTGATTGTTGTCATGTTCAAGTAGTTAGTCACAAGCCTCAGAAGACAAATTAAGCATAGTTTCAGGAACAGCAGACATTGAAGACTCCTCATTGTAACTCATCTTTATTATGAAAAAGAAAACAAAAGTGAGAATTGCCAGTGATGTGCTATCCTTTATCTGACCATTTATGTAAGGTTTCATGAGAAACAAAACTAATGCTTGAATTAAGGCTGTTATAGAAACTATTTATTTACATTTTTTTGTTCTGTGAACAGAAGAAGGAAGTATTTCTGTCCTTAGTTGTCCTACTCAATGCTCTAACTTCCCTCTATACCTCATAACTGAACAAAGTCCATTCTCCAACACAACTCCAGCAGGCAAAGAGACATGAACAATGTGAGTAGACCAAAGCTATTCACATGCTGATTAGCCTCTCCAGGTACATGAGGAACTAATTTCTATTCGTTTTTCCTGTCAGAGGTCACTGATTTGTATCTCTCTGCTGTACTCGGCAATCCTTTTCACAAAATATATAGGAATTTTTGAAAATGGAACTTTCAAAACTGTACCCTTTTAAAAGCATGTCCAAAATTAACCAGTGTGTTCAAAAGTTACTGGGGGGAAATGTGACTGCCAGAGGTAGTTAGTAAAATCGCATAGGTGTCAATCCATTCTAGAAGTAGAAGAGGGTTAAAACTGTAGTCTGATAAAAGCAGATTTCTGGGAACAGAATTATATTTAGAAGAAGGAGTCTTCAATCTCTTACTATTCAAAACTGAGAAACTCTGAACACTAGTAAAAGGATATAGATACAAAAATTAATTTAGAGAGGATTTAGACACAGCATGATTAATTTGTGTCATCAGGGGATTAACCCTGGTAGCTTTCTTGTCATGTCTTGTAACATCAGTCCATTTAGAGATTTAGTTTATTTGATAAAGGTCACAGTATTCTGATATCACAGAATAATATAAAAGGGACAGACTATTGATCTTAGTTATCAGCAAATACATCAGTAAAATTCTAGTTCTAGCAGTGCTAAATAACTACAGGGTAGACCTCAAGCTATCTAAAGATACTTCCAATCATCACAGTTTCAAATATGACAATGTTAGTAATGGAATCAGAAAGCCTCAGAAAGTAGAGAATTTTGACAAGCAAAAGGTTACCCTAATACATCCTCAGTCACCTGACAGAGCTCACTGAGGATCATGGGTCCAGAGCTGCTCAAAATTTCTCATCAAGAGAATCTTTGGAAATACTCATTACATTAAGTCTACCCACAATTCGTGTATTACTTGCATTTGATTTTTTATTTTAATTCACAGATTTAGAAATATTTTGAACTACTTATGCAGTTTGGAGAGCACGGAAAAACTTATTACATGGTCTGATGAGTACATTTCACAACAAAATCATCCTTTCTTTCTCCACCTAGGTATTGAAGCAATGGTGTGGGTTTACTTGAAATATTTTGTAGTGCTGTCTTGTTAGAATGCAGGAGCAGCATTATGAACAGTTAACATTAGTCTGGTTATTCTGTCCTTGAACATCAGTTATAACCCTTCTCAAGTTTCATGTGTTTCCATATATCAGTCATGTTTGCTGAGAGGTTATACTTCCCAATGCAAGGTAAGAGAAAAGCAGAACAGGAATGAAAAAAACAGACCTGCTGTTTTCCTAGCAAAGCATAAGGGCATTGCTTGTATCAAAACTACAGAAATGAAGGCATTTATTGCAGACATATTTCAGCTACTCTCTGATGACCATTCTCCACAGAAGAGGGAAAACTTAAAATGGCCTTTCAGACCTTGCATAAGAAGCTATTGATTTCACTGGCTACAATCTATCTGATATCTCATTCTCTTTAGAAAAAATACTGAGTTGGGGCGCATCGTTATTGCCAGCAGCATCAGACTTGTTCCAGTGTAAGATCACACTAATGCATTAATGGTTTCATTGACAGCTCTGTGAGGAACAAGCAAGGGTCCTGCCTATTTAGTAGGAGATTCATAAGTGAGCTCTCACACTATAGCTCATCCTGCAGATTCCCACTACAAGGGATTTATCGTCATAATCATTGAGCAAAGTATGTGCTACGTTTAAGAACAGGTTGCCAAATCTTAAAAGAAATTAAAACATATTGTGGAACTGAGAGACAAAGTAAGACAGATTGTTATGCCTCACAGTTAAGTCTGAATTTAGAGAAAAGTACACAAATACATCTTTATTAAAAAGAATATCAGCTAAGTGTTTTCATTTCATTCAACCTTTGTCCATCTGCAATCTTCTAATTGTGACATACTTACTCAGCAAGCTATTGTACATCTAAATAGAAAGCATTCTTGAGTAACATCAAGGCAGTTTTCTATCCCGTGATTGCTGTTTGAAGAGCACTAGGGATAATATGATGCCTGAAGATTTCATAAGTTTATCAGATTTGCTTTCTATTTCATAAACCAGGATTACTCTGTACTCTGAACCACAAAACTATGTTTGTTCCACTTACATTTTTCTTTAGTCTTTCAGCCTTGAGTATTTTCAAACAAATAATTATGTTCTTTCCTGTCAGAAAGGTGTTAGAAAAACTGTTTGCATCACTAAAAAGATCTAAGTCCTAAGGGTAAGGATTTCCCACAGAAAAGATTTGTTTTTCAGAAAAAACTGTCAAAGAAAGAGTTCATTAGTAGAAGTAGGAATCATTAGTTACAACAGAAAAGTAAGCAATAGAAAACATTTTGCACGTGCACCAAAGCATTTAAGCATGAATTTAATTATAAGAAAGAGAGTAATCCCAGGGGCCTACATGACTGTTAGGAAGAGATCATATCACCAGCAGGGGTGAAATATTTTTCTCCTTCAGGGTACTGTAGAATTTCTGGGATTCCAGAATACCTTTGGAAAGGTCACTCTGAGCTTATTAATGAACTAAGAAAACAGATGGGCTGAATGACTCTATTATAGCTTATAATGAGATGTATAACATGCGATTTAAACTGAGGAAATTATGGACTAAGTGATAACAAAATTCTAAGTCAGCTCCGCAGACCAAACAACAAGCAAATGAAAAACTATAAAGAAAATAGCAGTGATAACTTTAGTCAAAGCACTTGTAGGAGAAGAATTTTCCATTACTGAAGATATTTGACTATTTACTACTTTATGCATGGAAGAAAGCTATACGTTCTCTAAGCCAGTATTATATGAGAATATCCTGAGGCAGGCTCCTGAAGTTGTTGTAGAATTGTTCTACATGTTCCAAAACACCGTAGGGCTAGTGTGGGCCACGGGCCAGCAGGTGCCCACAGGCTGGTGGGGCAGTGCCCTGCCTAGCAAGGGGTTGGGGACAGGGCCTGGGGTACCAGAGCAGTCCGATAGGTCAGGGCAGGGTGGCCAAGGATTCTGTAGTGGCTCCTGAGTATGGGGGAAGGCTCCTGCTGGGGCCTCTTCCAGCTCCCTCTCGCTCACTACCTACCTGGCAGCCACAGCCCAGGTCCCACCATGGTGCCCCAGCTGGGGGATGAGCTGGGCTGGGGGGAGCACAGGGAACAAGCCCCAGGCGGGTGCAGGCTGCAGGGCCTGCTGGTACTGACTGCATGTTTCATAATGGCTCTGAGTTTGTAAGCATACCTCCGAATCATCTAGGAGGACAGAGTAACTCTTTAAGTAGGATCTGCACCTCTTTTATAATCAACGGCACAACAAAAAGGTCAGAGGAAGGAGCTAGCTAGGCACAGGTGGAACTCCATGGTGCCAAAGAGCTGACATAAGCGGAAAAACTCAAATGCAGAGTGGAACTCTCTTGCATTATCCCACCTTACAGGTTGAGCAAGTTGTCTCCTCTGTTCTGAGCTAAACAATGCCCATTTCAGTCAACTGCTGTAAACCACTAAGAAGTGTATCACTTTAAAGTTTTCTCTGAAAAATAAACATGAGTCAGACTGAATCATTCAGGAACAGACTTTGCTTACTTGTTTGCTTTGAAATGCCTTGGAAGTCATTAAACCAGAGGTATTTCAGAGCAATTAAGCTAATTCAAAAAACTCTATTGGAGCTCTTCAAGAATACCTTTAAACATTAATGTGTTACCTGCTTTTATTAGGTAAGAAGAGATACTCACAAGTGATGAAGAAATAACTACATGCCAGGGAACTATCATACTGAGCTTTGTTAAATGTACCTTTATGTTTAAAGAGTATTTCCACTGTTAACAGTTCAAATCGCTTAGTAAGGAATAAAACATTACAGTTAGAAATATAGACTAAATACACGGTTTTAAAAAAAGCAAATGGTATACTCTAAAAAGCAAGAGTAGGTGGTAGTACTCTTTTCCCTCCTACTAGTGTAAAGGAAGAGCAGGTTCTTTGATATTTTCAGTGTTACTCTGCTTAAAAGTTAATATAACTGAAATAAAATGCCAGTTTTGAAATTGGTATAAGGCCAAATTTTGATTTTAAATACAAATGCTGGTCAACTTCTGTAACATGAGTCAGACCTATGTTACTACTGGGACAGATTTGCTGTTTAAAGTCTCTGCACAGTTCAAGAGAACTATGTAATTCAGAAAGACCATCACAAAAATACCCATTTTGGAGGATTTCAGCAAAGTTGGATTTCAGCTTAGGGACTGTTATCATTTCTGGTTAGGTGTAGGCAGTTACAGGGCATCACCAGAGTTTCAGTCCTTAAATCAATACATGGGCAGTAACAATACTGCAACTCCCAATACAACATAAAGCATCTTACAGCAGTATTGTGTGATGAGCTGGATCATTATTCCTATCTACCAAGAGAACTGGGGATCTAGGAACTCAGTTCAATGGTATCCTCATTTTAGCATCAGGCCTTACTAGGATATGAACAGAAGAAAAATTGTAGGTATCTTGGTAAATCTAGGTACTGGCAAAACAAAGAAGATTAAGAACATTCTTATCAGATGCACTTCTTAGAGAAGTCTGCTGCCTCCCTGGGGCCCAGATTAAAGACGGGATAAGAAAACTTCCTACAGCCCTCGGATTCTTATCCATTATTGCTTTTTCAGGTAGGCAGTGATGAAGTTGCAATAAGAAGTCCAAGGGCAATCAAGAGAGACTTCAGGGCCTTGGGATGGTGGGTTAAGGGATCAGGAGGACAAGTAGTGTTCTCCTCTACCCTTCCACTTGCAGGGAATGATGAGGGAAGAACCAGAAAGAGCCAGCTGATCAATACCTGGCTCCGAGCCTGGTGTCACCGCCGTGGGTCACTCTATATGGCAGCAGGCCGGCTAGCGACAGGCAGGGAATGCCTGTCTCTGAGGGAGAGAAGGATCCTGGTGCAGGAGTTAAAAGGGCTCATTGAAAGAGCTTTAAACCAGATTTGAAGGGGGAAAGGGATAAATCAGGCTCTCTAAAGATAAGCCGTGGGGTGGGGTGGCATGCCAGTGTTTGAGGGGCAGCGCGCTGGCAAAGATCTTTGGACTGCCATCTCAGTGGAGGTAGGGGATGGAGATCCATGCGACAGCAAAGACATAGGGCTTGTTGATGTGCTAGAAACCAGGGAAGCACCTGAGATCAGTCACATAGGAATTAGGGCTTCTTCTCCCAAAAAGGTGGCAGGATCAATAGCGCAACTAAATGCATCTATATCAATGCACACAGCATGGGCAACAAACAGGAGGAGCTGGAAGCCATTGTGCAGCTGGAAAACTATGATATAGTTGCCATCATGGAAACATGGTGGGATGACTCGCACAACTGGAGTGCTGCACTGGAAGGCTACAAACTCTTCAGAAGGGACAGGCAAGGAAGGAGAGGCAGTGGGGTAGCCCTGTATGTTAGGGAGTGTTTTGATTGTCTAGAGCTTGACAAAGGTGATGATAGGGTCAAGTGTTTATAGGTAAGAATCAGTGGAAAGCCAATAAGGCAGATGTCATGGTGGGAGCCTTTTATAGACCACCCAAAGAGGATGAGGAGACAGATGAAATATTCTATAAGCAGCTGGGAGAAGTCTCACAATCACTAGCCCTTGTTCTCATGGGGGACTTCACCTTACCAGATGTCTGCTGGAAATACAATACAGCAGAGAGGAAACAGTCCAGGATGTTCCTGGAGCGTGTGGAAGATAATTTCCTGACACAGCTGGTGAGTCAGCCAAGTAGGAAAGGCGCCCTGCTGGACCTGTTGTTTGTGAACAGAGAAGGCCTTGTGGGGGATGCGATGGCTAGAGGCCATCTTGGGCATCGTGATCATGAAATGATAGAGTTCTCAATTCTCAGAGTAGTGAGGAGGGGGTCAGGCAGAACTGCCACCTTGGACTTCCAGAAGGCAGACTGTGGCCTGCTTAGGGGCCTGGTTGACAGAGTCCCTTGGGAGAGAGTCCTGAAGGGCAAAGGAGTCCAGGAATGCTGGACATCATTATTCAAGAAGGAAGTCTTAAAGGCACAGGAGCAGGCCATCCCCATGTGCTGGAAGACGAGCCAGCGGGGAAGAAGACCAACCTGGCCGAACAGAGAGCTTTGGCTGGAACTCAGAGAAAAAATAGAGAGTTTATGACCTTTGGAAGAAGGGGCAGGCAACTCAGGAGGACTACAAGGATGTCATGAGGTTTTGCAGGGAGAAAATTAGAAGGGACAAAGCCCAACTAGAACTTAATCTGGTGACTGCCGTAAAAGACAACAAAAAACGTTTCTGTAAATATATTAGCAACAAAAGGAGGGCTAAGGACAATCTCCATCCTTTGTTGGATGCAGGGGGAAACATAGTGACAAAGGATGAGGAAAAGGCTGAGGTATACTTAAGGCCTTCCTTGCCTCAGTCTTTAATAGTTAGACCAACTGTTGTTGGGGTACCCAGCCCCCTGAGCTGGAAGACAGAGACGGGGGGCAGAATGAAGCCCCCATAATCCAAGGGGATTAGGGTTCGAGACCTGCTACACCACTTAGACACCCACAAGTCTATGGGGCCAGATGGGATCCACCCAAGGGTACTGAGGGAGCTGGTGGAAGCGCTCAACAAGCCACTTTCCATCATCTACCAGCAGTCCTGGTTAACCGGGGAGGTCCCAGTTGACTGGAGGTTAGCAAATGTGACACCCATCTTCAAGAAGGGCCAGAAGGAAGATCCGGGGAACTACAGGCCTGTCAGCCTGACCTCAGTGCCAGGGAAGGTTATGGAGCAGATCATTCTGAGTGCCATCACACAGCACGTACAGGACAACCAGATGGTCAGGCTCAGTCAGCGTGGTTTTATGAAAGGCAGGTCCTGCTTGACTAACCTGATCTCCTTCTACGACAAGGTGACCCCCTTAGCAGATGAGGGAAAGGCTGTGGATGTTGTTTACCTGGACTTTAGTAAAGCCTTTGGCACTGTTTCCCACAGCATTCTCCTGGAGAAACTGCCTGCTCATGGTTTGGACAGGCATACTCTTCGCTGGGTGAAAAAATGGCTGGATGGCCGGGCCCAAAGGGTTGTGGTGAATGGAGTTAAATCCAGTTGGCAGACAGTCATGAGTGGTGTCCCCCAGGGCTCAGTATTGGGGCCGGTCTTGTTTAATATCTTTAACGAAGATCTAGATGAGTGGATTGAGTGCGCCCTCAGTAATTTTGCAGACGACACCAGGTTGGGTGGGAGTGTTGATCCGCTTGAGGATAGAAAGGCTCTGCAGAGGGATCTGGGCAGGCTGGGTCGATGGGCCCAGGCCAATTGTATGAGGTTCAACAAGGCCAAGTGCCAGGTCCTGCACTTGGGTCACAACAACCCCATACAATGCTACAGGCTTGGGAACGAGTGGCTGGAAAGCTCCCCTGCAGAAAAGGACCTGGGGGTCTTGATTGACAGCTGGCTGGATAGGAGCCAGCAGTGTGCCCAGGTGGCCAAAAAGGCCAACAGCATCCTGGCCTGTATCAGGAACAGTGTGGCCAACAGGAGAAGGGAGGTAATCGTGCCCCTGTACTCAGCACTGGTGAGGCCACACCTCCAATACTGTGTTCAGTTTTGGGCCCCCCACTACAAGAAGGACATTGAGGTGCTGGAGCATGTCCAGAGAAGGGCAATGAAGCTGGTGAGGGGTCTGGAGCACAAGTCTTAGGAGGAGCATTTGAGAGAGCTGGGGTTGGTTAGCTTAGAGAAGAGTAGGCTGAGGGGGACCTTATTGCGCTCTACAACTACCTGAAAGGAGATTGTAGAGAGGTGGGTGTTGGTCTCTTCTCCCAAGTGACAGGACAAGAGGAAATGGCCTCAAGTTGTGCCAGGGGATGTTTAGATTGGATATTAGGAAAAATTTCTTTACTGAAAGGGTTGCTGGACATTGGAACAGGCTGCCCAGGGAGGTGGTGGAGTCACCATCCCTGGAGGTATTTAAAAGACGTGTGGATGAGGCGCTTAGGGCCATGGTTTAGTGGTAGACTTAGCAGGGTTAGGTTAACAGTTGGACTTGATGATCTTAAAAGTCTCCTCCAACCTAAATGATTCTATTATTTTGGACTGAGTATTCAGATTTGCTATTAGTGCTGACCCCTGCAAAGGATCAGCAAGACAGACCTTAACAAGGTCAATTATATGACAGTATTTTTCATTTGTGCAGTGAAATATGTAATCTACACAAGATTACTGCCCTATTTGTCCAATTCTTGAAGTACTGCATTTAATAGTGCCATGAACAGAAATGGGTTTTCTTTTTTTTCCTTATACTAATCAGAAAAATCCCTGAAGTGACAAGTGTCATAAAAGGAGATTACTTAATGTGCCAGGATCTGCTTTCACCAGCAATAATTTGATTAGTCTGCTGTAATGTTATAGTCTGCTGTTCATGCTCTGCTTTATGTATGAATAAGCAAAACTTAGCAGGGGTGATTGCTGATAGCCTCTCATGCAGCTGCCTTAAAACAACCACTTATTTCACTGTCAGTCCAAGGCTAGGCTTTTTTCCCCTGTCTTTTTCCTCCCCCTTTTAACTCATCTATTACCTTTCAGTTCACTGTCAGCCTACATACGTTAAGTCTCTGATGCCTCATATTTCAAAAATCAAAAAGGAACTTTTTTAGCATAGCAGCATATTCATTTTTTCCTCTAATTTGCATTGCCAATTTACTGTTATTGCAAGTGTTTTTGCACTGTATTCAAGTAATGAAATGCTCTAATGCTGACAGAAACAGCATGAAACATTTTTTGTCTTTTGGAAACTGGAGGCAGCACATTGCACTCTAAGTTAGTTGGGTTCCTTATTTTCTGCATTCACACTGTCCTATTTAATCCATAGATGTCCTGTTCTTGTCTCACTGCAGATAAGACAACCCATAAGAATTTGTTGCCTCTCCATTTTTCTTAACATGGTACCATTCCAGCATGATTATTTGTCTTCCTTTCTCTTTAGCTTTTTCTTGACTTTCCAACTCTATTAAAAGGACTATTTTTTTAATTTGAAAGCTTTACAAAGCTGTGCCTTTGAGGGAATTTATCGCAAGTTAATTTGCCTTATCTTCTAGGAAAAGATATTGCTGAGTGTCCCATTTCTTCTTGTTTATCACTTAAAACTACATACAGTCTTATTCCTATTCACAGCCATATTTGCTTTTGTTAATACATTCCAATACTATGTTTTCATATTAATTTCTCTTTCTTAAAGGAAATATCTGGATTTCATAGGATTATTTAATTTTTCTTTCTTCATGTTAGTGTCAGTTTTGCAGCCTTTATCCATATTGAAGAATCTGCACATACATGACAACCTATGGATCTATTTACTCATCTAAAAAAAAAAAAAATCTATCAAGTCTAAGCAAGAGCAGTCAGTTTCTCCAGCTTTTCTTGTCTTCTGACAATTTATTGTAATTTTTCCACTTGAATTTTTTTGTAGGCCACATAGGTAAAAAATATTTTTCTCTAAAATTCAGTATGGATGCATGTGATTCTGTTCTAGTTGATTATACGTTATTGAAGTACATAGAATACAACTGATATAACCAGTGTAAGAAAGCTAAGAACACAAGCAGTCTTGAAAGCAAAGTAAATGAATTGTATATTCAAGATCCTTTCAATACGTCTGCCACTGAGGAACTAAAAGGGAGTGATGCAACCCCAGCTAGGGAGTAATTGATTCTGTCTTTAGTCTTTGTCCCCAGTTATTTTTAACTATATTTTAAGCATGGACTTCAGCTTTTTTTTTTCCCCTTTCCTTTATTGTATCAGAGCTCAGGTGGTAGTAAACCTAAGCGCAGTTTGTTTTTTAGAAGCATCCAACCATGTTTTACCACTTGAGACTTGTTTCCAGGTGGGACTCAGCATTGGGTAGTCAGAGCCAAGAGCTGCTGGGCATTATGCATTACCATGTTCCAGCACTAAAGGACCAGGGCCAAAGCTTTTATGGAAAAATCTCTGTGAGGTTGTCTTTCTGTCTCTTTGGCTACCAGGAGCACAGGTACTCTGATTAGACAGGTGAAATGGGTGTATTACTACCTGTGTCTCCTTGTTATATAATGTGGGACCACACTTGGGTTATCGTGAAACAAGGAGAAAGAGGTCAGGGAAAGGAAGGCCAACACCAATAGCAGCCCATACTCCCTTCCAACAAATCTAGCCTTTACTGCAGTCTGTGACCTAGATTCACTCTCATACAGTACACGAGCTGTGCTAACAGGAGCAGCTGGATACATCACCCTTACTTTTTGCCCCTGCACAAGAGCAGTTAATAGCTTCTAGGTAATCACCACCACTTGGTTAGGCACGTGTTCAGATAGCAACACAGATGACTGTTCAGGCAGGACCCTCCTGTTCCCACCTTTGTTCCCCCTATGCCCTGACAAACATTTTCTTGAATTGCACTCATGCTGCACAAGCTTTGCTTGAGGACAGTGCTGGAAAGCTGGCTGCACCCTATAAAGCAGACAGCTCCCCCCCCACCACGCAAAAATATAAAGATTTCCACTATAGAGGATAGGGACTCCCAAGATACCCTGTCAGTTGGTCCACCAATACAATTCTCCATGCACAATTCAAAGCATTTAGACCTCAAGGCGCCATTATTTAGTTTTAGGCACCTATTTAGTTTCACCTCCTGCATAAAATGAAAGTTTGCAGGTTTTATTTCTCTGCTGCAGATACTAGGAGGGTGGAAGCTAAAGATTATTATGTTCAATTGACCTTATTGTATTCAAAATGAAAACCCCATAAAAGTTGAATTTTAGGAGCAAGGGATTATGTTATTCCTCTAAAGGCAAACAGTTCAATTTCTCTTTTTCATTTCTCATTTATATCTATGTACTTAATTTATAGTCCTAAATATACACATCAGCTAAGTCAGCTCAATAAAAGACTTATTGAACTGATAAGATTTTATATCAAAAAGCCACCCTAATAAATGTATTTATTGAATCATTACCCCTGTCCTTTCAGACAGTTGCTCAGGATTGAAATTCCACTTACAGTGAGGTAATGGATTATATAGGATATAACTAGCTGTGATGTGGCACTCCTTCTCAAAAGGCTGGTAGGTTTGGTTGTTCCCCTCCTCCACCACACCATTAAAGTGGGGCAAGTATGTAATTTAGTTAGGCTTCAGGTTAGCAGAATTAAACTACTTTGTTACTGAAACTAGCACAATGTCTTTACACCACTTACACACTATTGAAACATTTAAAAACATGGCTAAAGTGCTGTAGAGACCTCAGCACAGGCTGAAATTTATTTTTAACATACAGATCCACCCCAGTAATAAGGGAGAGTTGTTTTAAAAATTCATAGTACCTGTAGAAGTAACAAAAGCTGGGGTATCATTTGTTTTGATAGATATTTATAAAGGTGGTTGCTGCGAAGAGACTCAAATACTAGCACAATTGTGCATTTGACTATTATACAGCAGCACAAGTGTTAATGCATTGAAGCACTCTCTACCATTCTAGTCCCAAAGCCCTACACATTACCAAGGCAGAAGCTAAAACTAGTCTTTCAAGTTGCTATTTTACTGAACAATGGCTTCCCAGTATTAACTGTGGATGGATAGGACTTTGGAACGTGAGAAAGTAGAAGGAAAATCCAGACTTAATAACCACAGTGTAAGATCTGTGGATATAGACAAGCTGAAAAGTATGGCATGTTGTTTGGTGATTCATTTTTCTCCTCCTGTCCTTGTGAGGTCATGTGAGGCATTAGGTTTCTGCAGCATTCCTAGTTGCATCATAAGTAAAGGTCATGGAGGGATTGATATGTATTTGATGTGGAAGACTGGTAGGGCAAAGAGTTCTGTGCCTAGAGGACAGCATACAGTTTCCAAGACAAGAATATTATGCATTCAGAACCTAGGCTGCTGTAGAATAAGACCTCAGAAAACTGCTGATGCAGTGGATTTTTAAGCAGTCCCTCAATCACCATTCTTCACCTGACAAAGCCTGTAGCCATCTGTAACTACTGATACATAAACTTTCAGCTATGAAATCGAAGTTGATTTGAGCGTTTGTTTCTTAAACCTATATTTCAAATGGGACCTATTCAGAATATACACGATCTTGGTGAACAAGTTTCTGGAGGTTTTTTTTTCCCTTTTAAAAATGTATTCCTTAGCAATGAAAGCACAGTCAACTAGGGACAAGTTTTGAGCAGTTTCAGAAAGGCTTCTTATCACAAGCTTGATAAGAAGCCAAAAGGAAAACCAAGTAGATATTTTAAAAACAAAGTAAACAAGATAGGCCCCCGCACCCCCCAAAACACCCTCGGCTACCATTAAAGTTTTCATCAAGACCACTTAGTGGATTTTAAAGAAGAAACTTCATTAAAACAAAATCTGTGACAGAGCAAGACAAACTGACACTTCGAAAGCACTAGGAGATATCTGTATAAAGTCCTTTTTTCCATCAGATCAGAAAAAAAAAAAAAAAAAGAAGAGTTTCGTAAAGGTCTAGGATTATTTGAAAAACACTGTGTGCGGAAGACTGATCATTGCTTGGACCATAGTGTATGTAACAGCCAGAAACTCAAAATCAAATGCAAAATGAGTATCAAATTTTTTTAAGACTGAAGTCTTAAATTGCTTAATAATTTTCACAGGAAGTGACAGAAAACCCATTACTTGAATTGGTTAAAGCTGCAGTGTACAAAACATCTAGCTTACAATATCCTGTTGGGAACAATCCTACACCTAAAAGGTATTCGACAAGATGATCTCGGAGGTCTTTCCATCCCTAATTTCTTTGACTCAATGAATAAACATGCACCTAATCAGAGTAGGTATACTGTTTATCTAAGCAATAACATTCAACTAACTGGAGCACACAAGGGAATTGACTGCTCTTAGGCTGATGATTAAACAAGATCAGAGAGCTTTAAAACAGGCTTTGGAGTTTTAATTTGCAGACCTTGGTATGCATTTGTATTGTAATAACCTGTTATGACCTATGAAACAGAAACCTTTAGATGAAAGGGGCTTTGTATTTTAAGAAAACAGTTGTAAAACATGAAGATCACAGACTTAACCCAAACTCTTTAAGATTACATGTAAAATAATGTTTTTTAAGTTTTCAGACACATGGGCTTAAAGAAAGCAATTTCAGAGAAAGAAAGAAAATGCAAACAATGATTGTGGCTTATATTGTAAGAGCAGCTTGGACTATATGATATTGCTGGATTTTTTTTTTTTTTTTACAAGTTTGTGTGTTGCATTTTCCTCCAGATAAATCTAATTTGCCTATGAACTTAGACCCAGGTATCATTTGCATCACTATTTGTTTTAACCTTTTCTTACTTGAATGTTGTTGTTGTCTCAATGTCCCACAGTTTCTTCTTCCCTGTTCAATTACTCAAGCTTTATAAGCAAATCAAGTGATTTCAACATGGCTATGATGTTTCCATTGTTAGTTCCTATATTTACAGTTTTAATAAGGCACATTCTTTCCCTAAATATCTGTGCCAATACAAGCTAGCATACATGAATGCTTTTATAGGAAAGCAAAGACGAGGTCACAGATCTGGGTCAGTCTGACCATACTCCGTATAAATGAATGCTTACTGGTCTGTACCAAGATTGACTTTAAAACCCTAGAGATTAGCTCCTTTTGCATTGTAGGTTTGGGTTTTTTGCTTGCTATACATTCAAAAACCCCATAACACTAGGTCTAGAGGTATAAGGTGAGCTCTATTCTTGAGCAAGAAAGAAGAAAAATGCCAACTGCTGATGGGGGATGAATGAGAAGAAAGAACATAGTTGGATTTCCCAGTCCATGTGTGTGCTTGCATAGTATGCAGGGCAGGAGGAACAGCAAACCTTACCACAGGTCTCTTGGCTTGTCAGCCAAGTGCATTGTAGAGAATCATTGCCATAAAATGCTACCCTGCAATTCTAGTCTATCATTCAGTCATCTTTCAGATTATAATTGCATTTGATATCCAAATACAGTGGCATTGCTTAAAATTGTAAAACATCGCAGCCCTTATGACACCAGTTCACACTATTTCACTTAAGACAGCTCTGTGGCTGGAATGAGATGATCCAGGTGGGAGAACACTTTTTACAGCATGTATAGCATTATGATCTGGCCTTTGGGATTGAAGACATATTAGACAAATTGATTTATATATGAAGCAACAGCTATTATCATTGCAGAAGTGATTTGGTTTGGGATCAGCAGATTCTCATCCATCAGATCACTTTGATTTTTTTTTTTTTTTTTTTTTTTTTAATCAAGCAGCATCATGTGTATACTTCAGTATCATATTTTTTCCTTTGGACAAGTAAACTCTTAGATATGTTCCTGATTTTTTTTTTCCTTATTAGTTTAACCAGTAAGTGAACTTTGACCACAACTACTTTTCCCTACTTTATTAACTTTTCCATGTTTTTACTAGTTTTTCCATATCTTCCTTTAGCCCTGCCTTTCCTCTTTTGCCTGTCATCCAGATCTCCATTTTTCTTTACCATCTTATTTTTGTTCCACCCTTTATTTTACTTTTTTCCAAACAGAATATAACATCTATAATATGAGTAAAATTAAAGTATAAAATTAAAATTGTTAACAAAAGTGACTACAAAACAAACCAGAAAGTTACAGCTGAAGACTGAAAGTTGAAGAAAATTGTATCTTGAAGTGCAACATAATTTCACATTTTGAAAAAAATCTCACACCAAGAGATTGGAAGAGACTGAAACACCTAAAAATATATAAAAAAAGCCCCAAACATTGCAGTAAAGATTCTAGAAAATGAACTTGAAAATAGCCAACTCGGAGCCAAATAGGTTGAGGCAGAAGTCCCATCTCCCCTATATTTTCTGGTATAAGATGATACATACAAAGAAGAAATCTTTGAAAGCTTAGTCAGAAGATATTTTTCAAAAAAATTTAAGTGAAAATGACTTTTCAATAAAAAGTTCTTTCAGACACAGATTGGCTAATGCAGAGGAAAAAAACCCAACACTTCAACACATTGACATTTTATGGTGCTAATACTGGAAGCTGTTCCACCTGGATATTTCTTGTACTTCCACGGGGTAAAATCCAACGTTAAAACTACTCAACATTTTGCAGTTTAGTTTAACAGTCACTTCTAATGATACAGCAGATGAGGTCATATATTCTGTATAGGAAGAAGAGATATATATCCACTGTTCATAGCAGGCAATAAAGACTACTTTTCATGTGTAGCTATCTAAGAATGTTTTCTTTAAAGTGTCCTATTTTATAGATATGGACTTTAGCTGTAAGATTAGGAGCGTGTGTGCTAATCTCAGCAGAGGAATCAGAGGACCCTAAGATAAGGTCTCAGCTCTATTCTTCTATTTCTCAGCAACCATAAAGCTATTGAAATGCTGTTACTGTAAACATGTAATTCCAAAACAAAAGAACTCTTCTTTACTTAAACTCATGTTACTTCTGGTATGGATTTTATAATACTCCCAGATGCTTTGCAAATAGAACGTCCTGCTACTTAACAGGCAGAGTGATTTCAATATCTGAGGATGGCTCATAAAAATATATTTTTTCCAAGTACAGTCTAAGGGCTACAAGATAACATTATTCTAGCTATTGTGAAAACACACATTAATATGAAATAAAAAGGGGAAGCATAATTCTCAGGACTGGTTCACTGCAGAAGCAGGAACTTCTGAATTTTGAAATTAAATAGATGTAAAAAGTCACTATTCAGTATTAAGCAACTTTAGAATTACTTGTATTCTTTAATAACAATATATAGAGAAAGGAAGAGAAACCATAAAGTGCAAGGAATCAAGAATAATCATCACTACATGTCAGTCATGCCTATTATTTTTAATAGAACAAACAATTGTGAAATAAAATAAGGGGTTACCCATGGGCATGAAAATTTTCACAATAATAGATACATACAGTATTCCCCTACCTCCAGCTTAACCATTGACTGCAATTATTATTTTACAGTAGTAAGGAAAGTTGCAGTATATGCTTTAATTATATGGATATTTCATTAGCAGAGAAAAAGAATAATTAGAGAATAAGCAGTAAAAATTAAGAGAGAACTTTGGAGATGAATGAGTCTACCATAATTACTGCAGAACATTTCATTCATTTTACTACTTGCAGTTTTCATTTAGCTATTTAGATAAATCAATTATGCATCATGAAGTCAATTCAACTTCTAATATATTTAGTGAATTCAGTGAACAATGATCAGCCACACCATTTCTTTTGAGTCTCTTCAAACAATTAGAATCTACCCAATGAACCAATAAGATACTGCTATAACAAGTCATGGTTCTTTATAGAAATCAACTGTTGATGGGAGGCAGGCAGAGGCATAACTAGGTCTCATTAGCATGATGTCCCACTATTGATGATTAGTGTTCATACAATACTACAACTCAAAAAACCCCTTGCAGTGGGGATTTCTTTTTCCTTCAAGTATAATGCTCATCCTGGGATGTTTCTGTACCAAACAGCCACATTTTAAGGCATGATTTAGACAAGTGTGGAGTGAGAGGACATTAAAAACCTGTGTTTTCCAATGTTTACAGTATTTTATCACTGCTGAGTTTGCCTGAGTGTAATGACCTATTCTTATTGCTGTTATATGGTCTGACAGTTTGTAGTAGCTGTCCCTCATGCTCTCCACTCGGAGCATGTGGCACTGAAAGCTTTTACTAATAGATTGGTAGCATACTGGAATGTATGAAACCAAAACTTTTAAACTTGCATTAGGAGTCAAACCAAAATCTGAACACCTGTAGTGAAATGGTAGCAGCCACAAATACCTAAATATTCCTCTGATGGACAACATTAACATCAGCTGCAGAACTTACTGGAGCACTCTATTGAGCAATGTTTCAAAGCAAAACAAATCCCTCCATCCAACCATGAGGTAGATGACTACTTTTAAGCTAAGCACTCTAAACTCCTTTTACAGACACTGGAGATCAGTATGACCTATTTCATCTAAGTCACAATTTCATCACAGATCAGATGTCCAAAACAGGACAGAAACTGTCCTAAAAAAGCCCCCTTGTGCCTATTAGCTAAAAAGCGAGCCCATAAAAATTAGCAGCTGTAGATACTTCCAGCTGAGTCAAATACACTGACAGTAATTTATATCTAAGAAACATCAAAAACTTATTTTTTGCTTGTTTTTGCATCAGATTTAATCCCAATCCCTTCAGTTAAAATATTCATTGTAATGAAAACACCGTAAACTACTTTTTTCAATTCATAGACCCTGTTTTCCCCTTTCTTATTTCTCCAAAGCAGCACGGAACAAAAGCACCAGTGGTGTTTGGTTTGGGGTTTTGGGTGGTTGTTTTTTTTTTTTTTCCCCCCTATCCAAATACATTCCTCCTTGGTTTTCCATGCATCAGTTCCACTTGCTCTCTTGATCAAGATTTGCACACAGGAAAGGATTGCTCTGATAATTATTTTTGTATTTCTAGACATTTCTGCCAGATAGGAAGGTTTCAATTTTCACTTATACTCTTTAATTCATTAGATATAAAAAGTGATAAAATAAGTAGATTTGTGGACAGGGGGAGAACAGTGGATGTCAGTTAACTCAACTCGAGCACAACTGAGCAGTCCCTCACAATATTCTTGGAAACAAATTAGGACATTATAGTCTAGATCGATGAAAAAGCAGATGGGTAAAAACCTGTCTGAATTACTGGGTTCAGAGGGTAGTGGTGAATGGGTCAGACACTAGTAACAAGTAGCCAGTACTCCACAGGGACCATCCTGGGACTGGTCCTGTTTAACAACTTTATCAATGACCTGGAAGAGGTTACAGAGGACATGCTGGTCAAGTTTGCAGATGACAAGTCTGTGTGAGTGAGTCAATACACTTGAGGGCATGACTGTCATCCAGAGGGACCTGGACAGGTCAGAGGAGCAGGCCAACAGGAAACTCATGAATTTTAACATGGACAAAGCCAAGTGTTGCCCCTAGGCAGGAAGCATCAATGCAAGGGCACAGGCTGGGCCTGTCTGATTAAGGGTGGCTCTGCAGGAAGGGACCTGGCGGCCTTGGCAGACACAAGCTGAGCATGAGCCAGCAGTGTGCCCTAGCTGCAGAGATTGCCAATAGTACCCCTGGGCACTATATGTAGGGGCATAGCCAGGACGTCAATGGGGGGCACTTGTACTTCATTCTAGATCCTGCACTCAGGGGCCCAAGACTGGATGCAGTAAGGACATCAGCAAGCTGGAGTTCAGTGGAGGGCCCCCAGGCTGGCCCCCACAAGCACTTGCCTTATGAGCAGAGGGTGAAAGACCAGGGCTTCTTCAATCTAGAGAAGACACTACCTTTGTGGGACCTAACCAGCACTCTGCCCATACCTATTTTGGAAAGACAGAGGCAGGATCTATACAGAACTGGGTATAAGGAAAAAATTCACCATGAGGACAGTGAAGCAGTGGAGTAGGCTGCCCAGAAGGGCTGTGCAGTCTCTCTCCTCAGAGGTGTTCCAGACCAAACTCGATAAGGCACTGACCAGCCTGGTCTGACTGCATAGCTGACCCTGCTTTAAGTAGGAGGTTGGATAGAGACGTCCTGAGCTCCCTTCCAACCTGAATGATGTCATAACCCTATCCTATGATCCTGTAACTCTATTACCATATTCAATTTATAGAAGTGCTTCATTTTTCTATACCAAGCATTGCCAAAAAATCCAAACCCAAAACACCACAGTAACAGAAGTAAAACCCAAATCACCTTCCAGAGACATCGACCCTAAGGTCTCATTTCTGCTGTGTTGGTGTTTCAATACCATCCTCTTGAGATGTAAATGTTTTACTAATAATAAGGTCTTATGAATTTTTAAAACAGATAGAATATATCACCAGCAATCTCATCCAGGTTATTATTCCATTTCTCCAAAGGTCAGTAAACTATTGTAGAGATCACATGGTATTATTCTTACACAGATACCTATTTTCAACTCCTGACTCTTTATTCAGATTCTTGCAAAGTATAAGGATGTCACAGCTTTGTGCTACACCCACACATCCATAAAATAAAGAAACCTTGGTTTCTTCCCTTTTTTTGCAGTTAGTAACAAATTTACAAAACTTAACTATTAGAGTCATGCATTGCTAAACATGGAGTAATTCTGGGTTTATAATGCCAGAATCAACTCCTGCAACATTTGGAACTAACTCCCTACAGGAATCTTGCTGTCTTTCACTCCTTGGGAAAAAGAGATAGTTTGAAGGGAAAGGAGACTTGACAAAGCCTAAGATTAATTTAAACAGTGGTAGGTGTATGAAACATCTGAGAAATTTGTAATGTTAAATTTCTGGCAGGAATAGATTAATAGGGGAGCAAGTGGTGAAAGGAGTATGATTAATAGTTTCACATGATGAATTCATTACATTGCATATGATGCTGTTACATAGTACCTTGCAGGTTCTCTTGGAATATAGGCACATTTTTTATTCTGAAAAAATGCTGTGCCAGGCAGTTTTCTGCTGCAATTGCTGTGCATACTAACTGTGACAAGTACTGCCTTGTACTTGGGAACTTTTACTTGGCCTCACCTCTTATAATGCTGATGCTGGAGATAGTTACTTCCCAGGAAAGGCTTATTCTATTGAAAGTTCTGAACAAGAGTATTTCCACATACTATGTGCTAACATTTTTCACTCAAGAGCCAACACATATGTGCAATAAAGGAGCAGACACTAACAAAATACCAGGTAGGCAGCTTCCATTTTATTCCAAATTCAACCACACAAAGCCTGTTTCCCCCCATCCACCCTAAGGAGAAGGGGTCTGGGGGCACAGCATGTGTGTACATCTCACTTACTGGGCAAGTTTGTATGCTTAACCATTTGAAACTGTGAGACAGAGTTTTATATATTGTCTTCTTCAAACATTTAGAAGCCAAATAGGAGACTCTTTCAACCAAAAGACTTCCTTCTCTGGATGACTCTGCAACTTTATATATACTTTGGAGTTTTTGCATTAACCTAAACCCAGAAGGCATAAGTTCTGCAGAACTTATGAGAGAAGTATCCACCATTATTACTGTTTCTACTTAAGGAGAAGAAATAATGAAAAATAAATTAATAGTTTTGTAGCCAGGTTCTTTCACTTTTGAAAAGCTATGCATTTATGTTTTACAAATACCTCATTCTTTATTTTCACTCACAGATTGAAAGACATTGAAACTATGTGCATGAATCTGGAGGCAAATGGGTCAAATCAATTGATAAAATATTAATGAAACTGAATAATAACTGAAAGTTATTTAACATTGCTTGACTAAATGCTGTAGAAAGCACAATCTTTTGACTGAATAAGGTTTCACAGATTTATGAGGAAATCAGTGTGTTGCTTATGGGGAAAAAAGCACTCTAATACAAGCCCAGAACACCTATGTAATGGCTGAGTGCAGTGAATATGAAAGAAGTTATAAATCAGTGGAAAAAATTAGTAAAGGAAGCAAAGGACATCGTAGAAATAAGTGATTATCAAAGTTAATAAATAGGATGGGGGGCATAGTGTCTCACATTTATTTAATGAGTTAGAAATAAAAGTAATTAGCATAGTTTAAGTGCCTTTCTAGATAGAAATGATAGATTCAAACAAAAGTTAAATGCATTTTCATTTTTTTGCATGTTGGAAAGAGATGTGATGTTTATCATATCACAGGATGGATATGCAACTGCAACTCAGATGTTGAGAAAATACTCCCAGATTGCTTGCAGCTAAACAGCCTGCTTCCACAGAGGGGCTGAAGCAGAAATGCTGAGGTTCAACAGCACTTGGCACAGCAGTCAAGTTCCAAACCCAATGGAAGAAAGCTAAAATTTTGCCTGTATATTAAAAAGTAAATGAGGAAATCTGTGTAGTAACACCTTGTCAGCCTGATATTGATCCTGGGTGAAATACTGAATGGCTGACACAAGACTATTAAAAAAGAATTAATGAAAGTTCTAAAGAATTAAAGGATTAGAATATAATTAATGCCAGTCAAGAGGAGAAAACCCACAACATTACTTTTGATAGT
The DNA here is from genome assembly GCF_030936135.1 of Gavia stellata. Lineage (NCBI taxonomy): Eukaryota > Metazoa > Chordata > Aves > Gaviiformes > Gaviidae > Gavia > Gavia stellata. Next base: position 86,234,378 of record NC_082596.1, read on the forward strand.
GATATACCTGGCTAGTTCAACAGGACCTATTTCCTGTTATTTATTTAGGGCCTTGCTTACCAGCTTACTGTTGCATGCTATTTCAATTAAAAGGACTTGTGAAAAGATGAAAGTGACACATAGTAAGTAGATTAAAAAGCTGATAAACATTTCCTTGAGTTTCCTGTAGCAAGGAATAATAATCAAAGATGGTGTGTTTCTAACAGGATTTCAGAGAACAGTTCTAAACCCACTATTACTCAACATTTTGTCGAAGACCTGAAAGGAAGTATAAATTAATCCCAAATAACATCTATGAATGACACAAGAACTGGGGAAATTAATCTAATGAAGAGGACAGATCACTAATCCAAAGTGATCTAGGCTGCTTGATAAATTGAGCATAAGCTAGCAAAAATGAATGCTACAATAGCTGAGAGTAAGGTCATACAAATTACAGAGATTAGGACTCTCTACAGCAGTCTTTCTGAAAAGGTTTTTGGGAACTGATGAGTAATCAATACAATTAGTGTTCTGTGCAGCATTCAAAAAGTGTTGTCTTGCACGGCACTTGAAGAGCATTTCTTGGAGATTTACCATTAGTACAAAGGAAAAATTGGCCTTGCTGCTTTCGGTTAGCATATGTGAATTAACAACTTTTACTTCCAATGCATTGGCTGCCTTATGTCCTATTGCCTGATGCTGTACAGAACAGTTCAAATTGTTCTCAGATACCAAGAATAACAAAGTTACAATGGCTGTTTACTGTCATTCTGGATGAACTATCCAATTAAATCAGTTTGAAATATAAAGTATGAGAAACTGAGCAAATACGAAGGCCTTTAAATACAAATCCAAAATATCTTACCACTACTCATGTTAGGAGTTCTTAAGCACAAAGATCAGGTTGCAGTTCTAGATTGAACTCCATAGATGGAGTCCCATTACCTTGAGCTCCATCTTTGCATTACTTTTCCACACTGCCAGCTATGAAGTCACAGTTTGGTAGTGACAATTTCTCATACTGACAGTCTCAAACGCCCATTTTGCTCACATGCAGTGTAAAGGGCAGCTAGAAACAAGCCTGACTAGAGCTGGAATGCATAGAAGTATTGCTATCAGAATAGTCTCCTTCCTTGAGAACAGGGCAAAAAAGTAATCTTTAGGAAATTTGCTTACAATTCCGGTGATAAGATTTGAAAGATACAGGCATATGCTTATATCAGATAAAACTTCCCAAATAACTCACAATACACTATTCAAACGCAGTTCAGGACCTACAATTTACATTTTACGAGTCATGGTAAATGTTTACTATATAGTCTACATCTTTGCAGACCTGTTTGTGTAAAACTAGCAGTTGTGTAGCTGCAATTACTGATTAGATTCTCCATAAAAAATATCTTGCACAGTAGCTTATTTCTAACAGTCAGTATCAAACTATCTGCCAATTTCTGTAATCCATTTCCACAGCAATGTTAGTATAACTCTTCAGTTTTGTTGATGACAGACCATTAGTTGTTATAGAGATTAACATGCAATCAGTTAGTTTACTCTGAAGTACAGAGAATCTAAATCACAGACAAATAGGTTCCTCAAGGCCCACAGAGAAGTGATGATTTCTGACCTATCATGCTTGCTATTATCTCTGAAATCAGACTTCTTTGGCATATTAAAGTCTGATTAATGTAATGGCAGTGAAAGTTTCATACATTTGTTCTGTATGCCATCTGTACATCTGTAACTTGTTTCTCATTCTAGAAAATATTAATCTTTTACATGGGCTACAGAACAGACACAAGAAGCCAGAATACTAACTAGCAGTAGACATCTGTTCTAACCAAATTAAGAAGTCCAACTCAACACAAGACCCTTTCCTATCATCAGATTTCACCACGAAGAACATGATTGTAACAAATCTGATTAAGTGTTTTTTGTACAGTTCAACCTTTTCCCCTTTTGCCATGTCCAACAGGGGATGGCTAGGAAACAATAAGAACAGCACACATGTTTAATGATCATTCCCAAGAATACTCTGTAGTTTCCAGTCATTTATGGTTCAGACTTCAAGGAACAAAGGGATATCCATGTGTTCCCTTTCTTTACTTTCCTCATAATTTTTTGAACCCCTGAGGCAGGAAGTTTCTCTTTATAAAAATCATATTCACTCTGGTATATTTTATTCATCTATGTTTATAATTTTACCTTTGGAAAAGTTTCCATTAATTAGCCCTGCACAGACAGCATAATCACTAGTCTGTAGTCACCTAGATTGCCTTCGAAACCTTTAAAGAAACAACTGGTACCACATCAGCCACTTCCTAGCCTCTAATACCACTATAGCTTTAAGTTGGAGATAGCTGAACTATGAATTGTAGTAAGCAATTTCATTGGAGTTATTTTAGAACTCTGTGGTGTGTATCAGCTGGTCATCACAATTTCTTCTTGTTCATTTTCTCTATGTGTTTCATAACCTTTTCTACCAAACAATTTAACATATTCCCTGACAGACTAAAACCAGGATTTCAATATGGGAAGTCCCCGAGCTCCTCAGTGAAGATCAGCAATGCAAAAAACCCACACAATTCCTTTGCTGTGGTCTCACCCTCTAAGTCCTCTTTTTATGCCTTTGTCATCAATTAGCTTTACACACTCTTTGTCAGCTCTCCTCTGTCTGAGGTCTTTAGAAAAGGTTTATGAATGCACTTTATGCTTTTTTAAATTATTCCTTAAACAATTTGGGTTTTGCCTCAATATATATTTTGCACATACCTTCCTAGAGTTTCTGATCCTTTCTATTTTCCCTTTGCCTTGATTTGTATAAAAGTAGAACAAATTTAAAGACAAATTACGCATCCAGACCTAGTACTGTAAGTAACAATCTCAAACTCCTTAGTATTTCTTATTGCATGTTGAAACTTTAATGCTATTCACAAAGACTTCATTTAGATTTTCCTTGAAAAATCTAAGCATTTGAAATAAAAAGAAATATATTTCTTTTCCTTTAAAGTGTACACTGTTCAGTGAACTAAGTCAACAATTGTGGGCATTTTGTTATAAGAACATACTTAAGATAAATGAATAGATAAGTAACTGTGATTGAAACTGACAAACAAGATACAACTCCTTTCATGTAGGATGTTGTGTTTTTAAGCATGTTGTATTTTTAAAAAGCTTGGTTAGATTCTTTCATGGATGAATGATCTTTCTTGGCTTAAAGGACAAATAATCAGATATCAAAGCCTCACAACAATCTCTTGATATACGCAAATTACCTGAACAGTCTTTATTGTGCAATTTAAAGATTTTTCAAAGGGTTTTCCAATAGCTCAAATTCCGGAATACAACTTCATCTATATAATATTTTTATAGACCTAAATATCAGATGGAAAAATCCCAGGCACAGAGCAATTCTGTGCAGCTATACTGCTTCTCATATCTCAGTCTTTCCTCATTACATGGCACAATGCCACAAAGATGTATTGACTTAGTTGCAGTTAGCTGAAGTATCTCTACAGGCAATGCAGAGCAAAGCTCTGCAATATAGACACTCCTGCACACATTGCCAGTGCCTTCTTTATTTGTACTATGTGGTAACAGCATCACAGACCAATTGCATACTCACATACCATGCCCCCAATATAAAACAATAAGGTCACAATTGAAAATGCATTGTTCATTCTGAAGCTAGACAATACCTCTTGCCACAGGTATCGTGGCAAGAGCTGACAGATCAGACTGCTATAAGTCCCTTTTATTTGTCTTCTGCTCTCAAAGAAGTTGCTGCATTTGCCAGTGCTGTTATGTGTTAGCTATACAGTCAGCCCCAGTCTTGAGTTTGGTAAAGAGGAAGCTATGCAGCTGCTTAACAGGAGCACATCATGTAACATAAGAGCTGTATATCACACCAGGCAATGCCAGAAGGAAGGTTATTACCTCTTTTCTTCCCAATTAAGCTTTCCCTATTGGTTGACAAACACCAGCATACCAAGAAAAGCAAAACGAAAAAAAGGAGAAGGTGGTAAGCATCTTCAGGGTAACACAGCTTCCTGGAGACCAAGCACTGGTGAGAGAGCTGAGGTTTGGGTAAGGCGTGGAACACTGAATATATATATCTTATGTTCCAGGATCTCACTGTACACATTATTCTACACAGAAAATACTTGAGATTGTACAGTATGGATTTGTCTTTCATTAGAAAACTTATCCAAAATGTCTTCAGGTAAGAATCTGCATTTGTCAGAGGATGAGTTAAAACAGAGTGGTTAGTATAACATCATCATATTCAGAATTAAGTTTCTGGGGTTTTTTTTATATTTAGTTGCCAAAAATGAAAAAACATGTCAAACTTTTATCTCTCTTTTTAAATAAAATGATAATGTTTGCAAGCAGAGTATTTTAATCTGCCTAAGAAAACATAATAAACTTTTTTCAGTAAAAGCAGGGGAAATTTTAAAAAAATAGAGCCGTCAGCACCTCTGGACGTACAACTCTTTGTAAAGACACTCAAGCTCTGAAAGAGGAAGGGTTGTATCCTCTTTTCTGCTCACCTCAAGTATTTGACCTGGGGCTTATCATGCAGCAGGGGCATCCATGGTTCTGGGTCACTTAGTAGTTGTGGATGGCAGAGTAGGAACGTTAAGGCTTTTCTATTTTGTATATTTATTTGATTATTTTATGAGCCAGCAATAGAATTCTTTCAGCTTATTGGTTAGGATGTTCTCCAGGGCATGGAGAATCAAGTGATATCTCATTGGTTCAAAGGAAGGGTAGGGAACTCCCCTGAAGAGAGAAGTAAATTCAATTTCATGCCTTTGAAATTAAAAAAGGCATTTTGAACCAGTATTTCTACTATTCTTTCCATCTATTTGACTATACTGTAGGAAGAGAAGTATTGATAGCACCCCTTTCCTTCACTTGGTAGCGTTTAATTTTTTTACAAAAATAGACAGAAAACTGATACATACCATAAAAAGAACTAAATGAGTCTTTTAAGAAAGTTGTGTTTCTTTTGTATATGTGTTTACTCCATCCCAGAATAATTTTGAGTTTACCCTTTTGGCAAGAAGTCTATCATATTTTGCTCCTGGAACTAGAGAAAAATAAATGCACGGTAGAAAGCAGTAGAGAATCCTTTCCTACACATTCAACTATTCATCTCAGTAATAGATAATAAGAACAAGCAAAAAATAGGAATCTCAATACAAACCACAAAAGAGGATCAATGATAAATCAATACCAGTGTAAAAGTGTTGAATCATCCATAATTATTATCTAACTAGTCTTCTAGACAATTTTGTTCTCCTGAAAAGTACTGCATACACTCTTGATGTGTGAGGATGTACCTAAGCATCATTTTCCCCTCTTCTTTCAAGTTACCCAACAACTTCAGCAAAAATTCTTTTTTGTAGTAGGTGAAGTGACTACAGTCCAGGGATCCCGATTTTTAACTTAAGGCATGTTACCAGCACTTAATGAGAACTATATGTAGAGTTTCAAGAAAAAGTTAGAGATCGATTCTTCACAAGACAGCTTTATCAAATCATTAGGTTTTGTGGTTCTAACCAGGACCTCACTAATTAGCTTATAGCCTCAAATGAGTCTATCACCTCAGACTGTCTTTTATCACCATTAACATGCTATTTGAAAAATCTGTAAAGTTAAAGTGTTTGAGTTTAGACTTCCCTGGTATTTAATTGGTAAAATGCCAAGCTAATTCTTTATAGTTTAAGTGTTTTCAATGATGCATACACTAATTACATAATTGTATATATCTAACTGAGATAAAGATGTTTTATGTGAATAGTATATGCCCAATAGTATTCGTAGCAATATAAGTAGAACTGCCACATTGCTATATGTATGATAACTTGCATTACAAAGATATGGGGTTACAACAGGTCACACCTGAAAAAACATTTAGGAACACAAACATGTAAGACAAAAAGCATTAATGTTTAGAGGAAAAAAGCTTGGGGAGGGGGTCCTGTTAGAAGGCCATGAAATAAAGTGCACAAAAGAAATGGGAGCTGTTACAGTTTTTACTTGAAGAACCCTTCACAAAAAGCAGTAGAAAAATACAGGCTCACCACTTGGTATACTAGGCAAACAACATAGATCAGAAAGTCATATGAAACGGGGCTTCCTCCTTATTCAGAAAAATAAAGCATAACTCCTCAGCTTCCTCCCATCCCAAAGCTGAGGCTGGCCATAGGGATCTGGGTCCAACCCGGCAGCTCTGATGTCAAGCACTAGCAACAGTATCATCTGGACAGAGACTTTGCAGTGGTTCAAGAAATGATGGTTATAGGAGGTGGTCCTTTGCAGATAGCTACATAGTCATCATTAGGCTTTGTGGGTACTAGAGAGCTCTCTTCACAAGAGAACGCATGAAAACAATGCATGTTTTATCAGCTGTCAGTGAACAAATGCTAAGTACAGGCAGTGATCAGAGCTCACCAGAATTTGTTAAGAGATTATACCAAAATGAATAGGTAAACTTTCTTTGGCAGTATTTTCAAGTGGTTAACAACAGTCCACAGCTCTGACACACAATTTCAGAGACACTAATAGTAAGGTTCCATTTAATATTTGAATTATTTACCATTCAAGAAACTACATTTCCACTGTATTTTTAGTTGACACCTATAAAGGATCTATATTCCCACGGACTTTCTGCACTGATCAGCACAGTATGTGTGTCACATTTACATTTAAATTGGCCTTCACTCTGTAGAGTTTGAGTGCTTTAGAGACAGAAAATCCTAGTGATCTCATTAAATTCTCAGTGGTTATTTTGGGGAAGTACAAACACAGCTCAAGCTTATCTTTGTGTTTTCCTGAAAGAAATTACCAACACCTTGAGTCTTCATCAAGGCATTTGTAAAGCCACATTGTTCTTTAGCTAGCTAGGTACAATGTTATGTCTATTGTCTGCCCAATTCTAAACCAGGTCAGGATCTTCTACCTGGGTTCTGGCAGAGAAAAGCAGCTAAGCCTCTCATGTCATTCAAAACACTATTGTTCTGAGCAACATATGACCTAGTTCCCCTGGTTTGTAAACTGGAGGACAAAGCTGTTTATAACCAATAAAAAGATATTTTTAAAGAAGCCAACATACTCATTTTCTGAAAAATATGGGGTTCTGCCTATTTTTTGACATTAAATCTCCAGCAAAACATACACAGTGAGACAGGCAGTCTATATTCCAATACCTGTAGGGAAGCCACCAGATACCAATTAAATCAATGCTTTTATTTTTATACAGTGTCTTCTTGCCTTACAAGTCAGTCTAGATTTAAAGTTTTCACCCCAGATAATTCTCATATTATTCTCTTCCTACTTATTTTCTTGTTTTATCAAACAGCCAACTATATTAATTAGGTACAGTTAAATGCTTTAATGCTTCAGCAGCACTTATCCCACCCATCATGTAACTATCTCTGGTCACATGCACCGTAATACCCTTGAGAGCAATATTTTCTTTTCTATGCTTCTTGCCATGGTGTTCCTCATCTGCTTCCAAGCAAAACACAGTCACAATAGCAACTCTCTAGGGGCAGTCAGGGCATGGTGTTCTACACTTACCATTAATACAGTATTTGTTTCTTCAAGAATTATGGGTGGGGAGAGGTGTCTTAAATCAGTAAATATATAACTATAAAAAGTAATTACTCATCATTTTAGTACTTTAAAGCAGATATGATTGACAACTGCTTCTACATGCAGGTATTTCACTTCTGCTTCTGTCATGGTATGCTATGACTTAGATACACTGCTGTATTTAAAACAAATATGTCTACTGAAAATAGGGAACAATTTAAAGATGGTAAGTGAATAAAATACTAGGGTTCAGGAAAGACACTTCTCTAAGGAAAGTTGTTCCACAACTGCTTATTGCAGGATTAATTCCCCCCTCTGCACTAGCTGGTTATTGCTGATAACCAGGTATGAGGCTTAAAGGTTTTCTGGCATGGATTTAACTAGGTGTTTGCTGTTGCCTTTAACAGAAGCCCTAATTTGTTTAGCACTGTTTTAAGCTATGACAAAGCTTCCACAGTCTTTCCAAATTCTAGCTTTTGGAAGTCTTCCACTACTATTTGTCCTACTATTTCTACTAACATACGGGTACCCGCACTAGCTGAGTGAAGAATAGATTCTCTGGCTGTGGTATTTCTAAGTTACTTAATACAGTTTTATTTTCATACTAGACCTCACTTTCCACTACTTCTTCATTCAGGATATATGCTAGATAAGAATTGCTATATCAGCTCTTCACTGTTCCCTTAACTCCTTTTAAAAACACGGAGAGTAAATTTAATTCAAGAAGCCTGCCTGGACAGAATACTGAAAAGCATACTGTAGTATAACTAGGTAAAAACAGAAATAAGAAAACTTGAAAACTTCAGCCCAAAGGCTGAGAGGGTAATAACAGAGAGTAAGACTATCTCTAGTGTTTGCTAATGATCTCACAGTTGAAATAGCACCCACAGCCACCTTTTGGGGCTGGGAGGTTTGGCATGTGTTTAACAGAGTAATAGAGTCTAACTGTTCTGTATCTTGATGTTTTTAAGATATCTGTAGCTGTTCTTGGAAGAGCATGGCAAATAATGAAGGTCATGACAACTTTTGATCTGTGTGCTCCAACAGAAGCAATATATTTAGAAAAAGAAAACTATGGACTTGCATAGCAGTAAGGTTGTAATAAGCTAATGCAAGTAATTACATTGGTATCTTACAGAGATTAGTATAGTTATCCACAGCAAGTCTCCTTTGTCTGATCAGCACATTGCTTAGTTTCACTAGGAAATATGTCTGTCCCACTGCTCCCCCCCCACAAGGAGCATGAAATGATGCATAAAGACAACTGTTTAAGAAGCTTGTAAATACTATTGTAGAGTTGCTAAGGGACAATTTAAGGAGGTGTATTATTAACTAATTCAGTTTCAATGATTTGGACACTTAATCACTGCTGGTTCTAAATACTTTTAAGTCCAGATAAATTAGAAGAGCTGAGAATCCAATGTGCTTTATAAACAAAGGATATTGTCATGACCTGAAACTTTTCAGGTGGCAATACAAAAGGGGGAATTAAGACCTTGGCCCTAAATACTGGCAAGTATGGCAAGAATAAGGTATTAGGAAATCCTTAACACTCCCTTTAGAATGGCATCAGAATTCTAGTTCAAGATTAATACCAATTTATAATCAGCATACTAGCAGTTAGATTAAAAGTCTAGTTGCACTTCCTCATTAAATACAATTTTTAATACATTCCAAAACCAATGCATACTAGGTATTCAGTGTAGTCTTGAAACTGAGTAGTTATGCAGTTGATCAAAGACTCTGCAACAGTAAAGAGCACACTTCCCTTGGGTTTCTACACTTGACAGTCAGCATCCTTATCATAAGTATAGTTCTAGCATGTGCTTGCTCTTCAGATTTATATTTTTACCTGCGCTTACAAAGTATGATAGGAGACAAACTTTTGAAAAGCAATATGTAAAGTTGTTCCTCCTGCAAAGTGAATTGCTCAAATTATTTATAGCTCTCTTCAGAGCCAATATCTTCATGTTGTTGGATCACTAAAGAATTTGAAAGTGCACGATGAGAGACCAGCCACTTTCAATTTTAGTTTTACAAACGGAACATGCTTCAAAATTTTTAACACCACTATCAACTCTACAAGACAGTTTCATGCTCAATTGAAACTTTGATATAGAAAATTTGCTTTTGATTTTGGAATTCAGTTTGCACAAACTAATGACTGCTCTGCTTTAAAAAGCTAATCATTAACAGCCTCTCTAACTTTTCTTCACATGAGTTCTGACTTTATTATTAGAGATGCTCAGTTATTTCATATCCATTTTTGCATATGCTTCTAGTCTGTTGTCATTTCCTAGTTAAATGCATTTCTTCTCGCTGGTAATTACTCAGCATGTCTTGATAAAGCTTAACACTGTCAAATACTACATAACATTGGTTAAAGTAAATACGCATGCAAAACAATAGAACTGTTTAAATAATTAAATTCTGTTAGTTTCTTTGTATCTCTTCACAAACCTACTGGAAAACACTGTAAAATTACCATGTTTGGTTTTTTGTTGTTTCCCCCCACTCCCAAAAAACAACCTGTAAGCTTCCAGAGATAAGAAACAAAAAAATGTCTCAGACATGCCATGAAGAATGAATAGAATTTTTATGGATTTAATTCGTACAGATGATAAAGCTAAAAGCCTTACAGTCTAAGGCAGCTTCAGGACCAGCTGTTAAATGAAAGTGGAATTCAACTTCAGACTTATTAAAGCTCCCATCCAAACAGTTACTTGTGCAGCTTACTATCTTAAAGTTACTGATACAGACTTCACACCAGTTTTATATTGGCACCAGTTATTGTACTTTCCTCCTGTCTCTTCTTGTTTTGCAACTACATACGAGACTGTTTTGTACATATGGTACAGATACATTTTAAGGCAAGAGCCAGGGGATAGATGCTGTCACAGACCCTCACTTGCCCCAGTCTATAGCTTTCCATCAATAGAGCAAACACTTTGGCTAGAAACACAAGAAATAGTGATGTAGACCCCTTTCATCACCAGGTATGGTTAAAACATACTATACTACCTTACCTGACAACTACCAGGAAGCTCCAGGAAGGCCATAGCAGCACAGAACAGATCCAGTCTCAGGGTTATCCTACAGCATCCCACACAGGCTTCTCATTTGTTAACAAATTTCACTGCCTTATCAGGTCACATAGTCCAATAAAAACAATTTTGTTATTTCTACTAAAAGGCTGCAAACTTTGCACCAACTTGATAGAACCAGATCTTCACACCTTACCTAGGTCTGTGATGGCTTCAGCAGGTTTTTATCTTGTTTCAGTTGTTAGACAATAATTAGCTAAGTGATTATTGCCTAATCCCTGCCACTTGAGCTCAGGGAACACCAAAAAGGTCCCACCACCCTATGAAGTCACTGCATAGCAAACAGCTGCCTTTTGTGAAGGAGCAGCACTGGAAGAGGGAACATTCCATGAGGGGAGAATCCCACTGCTGGTACCACACTTCCAGCAGAGTGCAGTACTGCAGGGTCTGGGCAGGGTGGGCAGAGCTGGATGCTGATAACAAGTGCCACCAACAGTCCCAGACATGGCAAGGTGACAAGTCAGGTCCAGGGTCCATCCAAGGAGTCCAGTTCAGTGCAACAGGAAATGACCAGAGAGAGGGCTTAGAGACACAGCTACAACATAGGTCAAGGTCTAAGCTAGGGCTAAAGACAGAACTGAAAATAGACCACCTGCAATGTACCTTAAGAAAGAAGTAGTTGTCCAGGCCTGAACTTAAATAAAGCTCCTGGAGCTACAGGGAGAGGATGGGGGTGAGGGTCTGCCCCAGATGAGGCTAGTCAGCATAATTAAGATCAATTAAGGCAATCAGGACCCTTACTCCTTTTGTGTTAATTGGGCCTTAAGGAGGCTACTGTGTAACTTTCAAGCTTCCACTGGGAACCAATGAAAAGAAAGCAGACTGGTAACAAAACATGAAAAAAATAGCCCTAAGTGGCTTTAAAGAACAAGGAACATAAACATCTTTACCCTTTCCATTGCTAGCATTAAATGACAGCTGATGAAGAATTTGGGACTGGTGATAGTAGTGTCTTATCATAATCTCTTGCCTTTTCTGCTTGAGAAGACTAGTACTTTTGATCTCAAGACCCAAAAGGATATTGGAAGGGGGAGCATAGTGTTAAAGAAAAGGCATAGGTACTAGGTATTTTATGCATATTAATCTTAACTGTAATATTAATTAATGTTGTATCAGTTAACTGGACAAGTAGTAACTTCATGTTACATTTTGATTAGTCTAACAATAAAATCTTAGTTTCATGCATAAGGTGTACTGCTTCTTTGCTCTTAACAGGATTTCAAGTGTAATAATTAGTAATAGGATATTCTTTCTCAAAGTAGCGCTCTTTAAATAACTTTGTCTTAGGAATTAATTTACATAAACCTAGCTGAAACATGGGTTTCCTTTCCTGGCTATTTTTTTCTTATTAACTTTATATTTATTGCTTTAGTATATTTTTGTAACCAGCAATATATCTTACTGTTACACCAGCAAGTTTATTCAGTAACTTTTTCCCAATGGCAGTTAAGGAACTTAGGATAAAGTTATGTAAATTATATCTAAGGCCATCGTTAGGGATGATTAGAATAGAAAGGTGCTAGGGTGCATGCAATGAGGGAGGGAACCCAGTAATTTTTGAAGACTTTAAATGATATTTCAAATGTATATTCATTTAGAGGGAAGAATAAGTTGTTTACAACAGTACAACATCTGCATCTTACAGCAAGATATACTGGTAAGGCTTGTAAAAGGGTGTGCTTTTGGAGCCCCTGACAGTATGGACAAAAGGGGAAATATGTTCTTAGATAATTCAGATTAGCCTCATAGATAATATTAGAAACAAGTTAGTTAAGTTGCAAGGTCAAAGTGTCAATTTATTAGTACATTATATAATAGCAACGATTGATTACATAGCTCTAATCCCACTGACCGTCAAGATAATCACAGCTCATCATCAGACTGAAATGAATAGGTGGAATACTACCTGCTGTGCAAAACTGCTCTGAATCTGCTTGCTACAAATACAAAGACATTCAGTACTAAAATCTTCCAGTAAGCAAAGCAGTGTGTATTTTTAATCATGATGGCTTTAAGAGATTTTTCTCAACATGTAAACAAATTATAAAGCCCATTCCCAGAAACTGAGTAAAGCAGTTTCACAGTAAAATAATAGCTAAAGGGTCAAAAGAAGAGGTTTATCAAGGAAGCATTTTGATCTGAATTTGTTTGACAGGTGGAAACAAACTTCACAACTCACGAAGAGTTATAAAGCAGGCATGTTTATTGCGGCGCCGGGTGCAAGGGGATTTCTCCACAAAGCTTGCACACAGGGTTAAAATCATGACAAGTATTTAAAACAGTTAAAAAAGTGAGTTACGCCTACTGGTTCTACCCCTTAATTAACTATTGGTTAATACTTTTCTTACTTCATCTGAAAGTTACAGTTCTCTTTTAATTCACCACGCATGCTCAGAGAGTAGGGGGCTTAATTGGGTTGGGACTTTTCTAGCTAGGACGTGTGTTTCTTAGTATTATAATGAGATTATAATGAGACAAGTTAACTCTAGGGCACTATCTTGGCAGTCTGTTCTATTTTTCTATGATTCGTCCTTGTGCTAATCGTTATTGCTAGTTAGCAGAGAGTCAGTGAAGACAGTCTTTATCTCTAATATGTCTAAGTGCCAGGTGCAGTTGTTACGAATTATCTTCTCTACATTCTTCTTTCTTACTTTTAACTCTTGTTTTTCAAGATGTCCTGTAACATGTTCATCTTTCCTACAGATTGGGCCTACTGTATGTATACCATGGAAATCCTTAGTGACAGAAACTAGATCTGAGACAACTGCAGTTCCAGCACCTGTGGCTAATGCCAGACCCTCACATCCCATTTCCTTCTGTACAGTGAGCCATGTTTTCTGGAGGTGGCATGTGCCATTTTCAAGCAATTATCCATCTACTGTACCTCAACCAATGATGCACAGCATCACAACACACAATGGCTCGCAAAGGGGTTTTTGGCAAGTTGTCATTAGGTGACTTAGACAATGACATCTGCTGTTGTTTTGGCAAGAACAGTAGTCACAGATTTCCAATTCCAGTTGCAAGAAGATTTTTTCTTTGATCAGATCATCATAGTGTTTTCTGAGCTGCCAAACAATGAGTGAGGGGAGACTGAGACTGTGCTGCAAGCACGGGGTAGCCAAGAGATCTTAGAATTTCAGATTAAAAATGGTGCTTTTGTAAATGTGTGATGGAATTTACCCCAGAACATACTCACTACTTCAGTATAGATAGGCGACAATTACACTTTTCATTCAGAAACATGTGGCCATCTCCATACGGAAGCTTACCACCTCCAGATCTCACTAGATGAGTGTAAGTTGATCAGGTATCGTATGGGGGGGTATCACCATTAAAGACTTCTTTATATGTTACGAGACTTTTCAGTCCTCATGACATTTTAGTGGAAGGCTCTGTAAACATGGAATTCTCTATCTGCATCAGAGTAGCTGATGCAACCTGCAATTCTCTGTCAGGCCTTTAAACACACCTGACACTTGATCACCAAATACAGTCACTACCACTCCTTGTGTATTACGACATTCTGCAAGCAGCGGCCTTTCTGACCAATTAAATGCAGGAGAACTGCCTCTACAGAGAAATCCTTAATTTAGGAGTAAGAAGAACATACTTCATACTTCCAGTAGAAAAGTAAAATGAAAAATGCCATAAAATGTAAACATGAGAAAGCTAAACAAAACAGAACATGAGAAGGCAAACATGTAGAATTTTTTATTCAGATGAAACAGAAATATGTGGAAAAAAGATAGTTTTAATGTCTTCAGTGGATTTCTTTCTAGGTCTGACCCTGCAAGGATTCTACTTCCATCTTTACATGGGCTGATTATTTAAAATAATTACCAGGTTTTCTCACGTCAAGACGCTATTTTTGGGTGAAGATTTCTTCTGTGTAGTACACAGTTGTCAACTCCTAATTTTATTGCAATTCCCACGTTGTATGAACTTTAAGCTGTAGTTCCCTCAGCCATGTAATTAGAAGAAAATCTGTGCTTCATTTTAGAAGTTCCTAGCTGCTCTCACAGCTTTGGAGAAAGGAAGGACAAATGTAACTCAAATGTGCTCTAAAACTTCTGAGGCCAAAAGACAAATAAAAATGAATACAATTTGTTTGAAAATCATTATATTTAAGTCACTTACTTACTATTTTTGCCTGTGACATGCCCAGCTTATGAGCTTTGCTTGCTTGAGTACCTAAAAGACCAGGGCAATATTCAGCTACACAGGAAAACTTAATCTATGCCCTGGAGAGCTTTGAAATAGCTACAGACTGTAAACAGAAATATAAGTATCTATCTCAAAAACTCCTTGCAAACAATGTGCACTCTTCTTGTACCTTCTACTCTTTTCTTTAAAAGAATGATTACCTGAATATTCGGGATTGCAGTCTAGCGCAAAACCAACAAAAACCCACCCTCCTCGGCAAAGGTATTTTGTATTTCCCTTTTTTCAGTCATTTAGAATTTTAAAAGGAATATTAAATTTATGTTTTCTACTTATGGCATGGAAACATATTGCTGCTTTAATGATGTATGGAGTCTGAAAATACATACATACATACATATGTATGCATGCACACATATAAACCACTTCTTTGTCACCAAAAAGGGAGTAAGTTTTGGTTTATAACCTCCTATTTCTGTGCATTCTGAAACCATAGACTATTTTTTACATCAGAATTAAAAATAGACTTGACTTTGTTTTCTGTTCTCACCTTGAATATGCTATTTTAGTTAAGGGAACTGTACATTTAAGAGAGGCACAGCCTAAAAGGATTGCCCTTGACATAAGCTGTCTCATCAATAGGAAGCTGATTTTACACGTCTAGCTTTAATGATAATGCTCTCATAAATGAAGAAGAATCTTAATAAGAAGTTACTACCTTCTTTTTCACTATTTTCTTTCCTAAAGACAACCTCTTTTATGACATTTGCAAGTCTCTTCTTTTTGGCAGAATTGATATATGGTAGAGTAGCTTTACTGGATTTGTTCTCAGTTGTTACTGGTGGTGGTTGTTGTTATTATTATTAATATTATTAATAATAATTATTATTTATTTATTCCATCCAACCCAAAGGAGCTTTGGATGTCTCTCTCACACTGTGCCTAACATGGAAATTACAAACTCCCGCATTAGGGTTTGTCTTTCTCCTCCCCCATTTTTAGTAAAATGGATGTTGATCACCAGATTTTTGCTTGTTGCTTCACACCATGAGAGTGCTACCTATTTTTCATTATAACCAATCAACTGATTAACAGAATCATGGGAAAAGTTCTTTTCACAATAAAACCAGCCTCCTTAGTAGATCTTTTGCCATTGCATAAAAGTGAAATACTTTATTTGTTTGGTAGCTTAAATTTGGGGTCTGCTGCAGTGAATTGCATTATGGATATCTGTAACAGATCCTAGTCTTGGGCAACCTTGGCATCTGCCACTAATCCTCTGATTTATTTTTATTGTTTCAGTTTTATCTTCCCTGACCTTGGTGCTGTGAGGGTTTACACTGCACACTGAACACACTTATTTTGAACTTACTCCAGTCTTTTTAGAGTCCAGCTGCTGGTCATTCTTTGCTAATAATCCCACAGGCTTCACTGTGACACTGACACCAGGCATGTACCCAAAGAAGAACAGCTGTTCTTGTAACTCAAAAATACAGAAATATTGATTGGATTCCAACTGAAAACTTAGGTTTTTAAATGAAAATGGTAGGAAATAAATCCAGACCATTTGCAGTAATTCCTCTCATCTGACTGCTGCTTTCAGAAGCTAGAGTTTTCAACAAGATCCCCAAATCATGTTCATGAAGACATTATTATATGTGTGGATCTCAGTTTCCTAGCATATAATTAATAGGGAAAGTTTAAGCTGGTAAATATAAACTTAGCCTTTTACACTGCAATCTCATTTAGACGGATCTGCAAACCTTCCAAGCATGAGTGTTAAATATGGATCTAACAGAAATGATGTAAAATCAGGCATGAGCTTCTTGAACACTTACTACCAACATCTCATGTAGTTTACCTGCATTGACCTCAATCACACTTTCTTCGAGAGTCTTATTACTTGCATACATTTTGTACATCACTGGTCATTGGTACAAGGTTTAATTTACTTCATCATCAGTCATGAGTTTGCTATTTTCATTATTTCTCCTTAACTGTGATTTTTCAAACTGCAGTGAAAGTCTTCTTAACAACTCATTGAAAACTTCAGTATTGTTTCACAGAAGTTTTTAACTTTAAGCACTTGTCTGTATAGACCAATGCAAGCTAAGACAGGTGGATGTAAGTCAACATCTGAGCTAATGAAAATTGTTCCAAGTCCCATACATGAAGTCCTGCTGAAATTTTATTAAATTAATCTCAAAACCACACTAATGGTGATATTGAGAGCTTGTAAAATGGAGCTGTCTCACATCAGGCCTGCTCAGTGCCCACAGAGAAGAAAGTTCTGTCTATCTTTGTTCATTGGGACTGCATATGGCAGCACAGGAACAGCCCAATGCATTGATAACTATGATACTCCATCATAAATATGAATGCCAGCTGCATTCACAAGATAAATGTAATGACTCTGACAGTTCTTCAGAGCATCTGAATCCACAAATAGGTAATTCCTTTTGTTAGGGCATATTGCAAAAATCTGCTAGACTGATCAAAGTCTGAAAAACTTTTGCCTATTCACCTCACAGACTAAGGGCAGAAAAAAAGGCATTGGACAGATCCAGACCCTATCAAGTCACAGATCAAGTCTCATACAGCAATACAGATGACATATTCTTCATCATTTCCTAACTCTTTTAAAGTGTCTAAAACGAATAATTGCCTTCATGAACTGACAGAAATTCTCCATTCACCTAAATCTCCACATCTCAGATCTTCCATTTCTTGAGTGCTAGTGGATACGCAAAAGAATACCACCACTGCCATTGCTGCTGCGTGCCCTGTTCTTTTCAATGCTTGTCATCCATCCAGGGGAAGGCAGAGCATGTTGAAGGTTGGGAAACAGGTGCAGAGGAAATGAGACAGGGTCTGGTGCTTAGATTTTCCTGTAGCATCCCACTCAGTACACAGGCTTTCTAAGCTGTTTTTTTTGGATGTCTAGTCCTCCCCACTGTCAGTAGACAGTGGATGACTCAAATGAATCTTCATACTGAAATTAGGACTCTAGTTTCAGCATGCTATTTCAGTATTCTGGATCTGTCTCCATTATTTTTTGTAGAAAAACATTGGGGTTTTTTTAGCATATATGTCTTCTGTACTCCTTGATGGAAAATTATGGTCAGTGTGTCCAAAAATGCCTGTAGAGATTGACAAATTATAAATGGCCACACCGGAAATGTTTTTCAAGTTTGCTTTATTATTTTGGTGGGTTGACCTCAGCCGACAGCGAAGCACACATACACACAATTGCTCCCCCTACCCTGCCCAGAAGGATGGGAGAGAGAATAGGAAGCCCAAAAGTGGGAAAACCTGTGTGTAAAGATAATAGGTGAAGGAAATCACTCACCACCTCCCACAAGCAGATCAATGCCTGGCCATTCTCCAAGCAATGGCCACCTTGGAAGCCAAAACTCCTCCTTTTTTCCTTCTTCTACTGCATCTTTTATTACTGAGCATGGTGTTATATGGTATGGAATATCCCTTTGGCCAATTCAGGTCACCTGTCCTGGCTGTGTCCCCTCTGAGTCTCTTGCCCACCCCAAACCTATTCGCTGGGGGCACAGAGTGGGAAAAAGGGAAAGTCTTGATGCTGTGCAAGCACTGTTCAGCAAATCCAAGCAAATCCAAGCTCCAGGAGTCTAGTTAACTCCATCACAGCCAGGCCCAGTACGTTTATTAAGAATGACCAATAAGTATGTCTTGGGAATACTCATAGGCTGGAATTCATTAGTTTTACTATAGGCACTTACTAACATCTGATTTTCTACCATTTATCAAGCCATGCAATCAACCTCAAAATTAAGAAATTAACAGACTGGGAATTTCGATTTTCTCCTCATTTGTATTAACCTTCTATCATCTACATAATTATGTCATCAGCTCCGTATGGGTTGCACCCTATGCAATCTAGGTGGCTTGACAGAAGCTAGCCATTTGTAGACTGCTTTTCAATTTTCATAGTATTCAAAATTAATCATATAAGATATTTGAGTACAGTACAAAGAATAGTACGGTAGCTAATAGCTGACCTTGTCAGACAGAAAGGTAAAAAAAAATTTTACTCCTATCTTCTGAAATGCGTGCTCAGAGCAGTGTGCACCTTCATATTATTTCAGAACTTACTGTCATGTCAGCAATTGGCAGAACTGTGAAACCAGACACTAGACTTTTCAAATAAAACTGAATGGAAACTGGAAGTAATGATTACTTACCACTAGATGGTGTTTGGCTTGGGATTTTTTTGCTGTCATTTGTATTATTACAGAAGTGAAGGGAAAAGTCAATAGTTTATAATTACTAATGGAATGTTTTGCTTGTTTTTAACTATTGTTTTTCAAAAATGTTGTAAAGAACACTTGGCTAAAATAGAGGGCACTGCTATTGAAACAATGATTAGCAAGGCTTGACATTTCTTGTTTCCTCTCTTTTAGTAAAATGACCTTATGTTCTAAAAATTTCTGTTTCTGCTCTTCTTTATTCATACCCGCTCTTGCTCTATCAGTATTTTTTTTTCAGTCTTCTAATTATGTACACATTTTTCCACAGTAACCTGAAGAGTAATATTATATGAAATTTTGTAGCCAAAAATACAGTAGCTCCACATGAAGTTTTTGTTTGGTAAGATAGCCTCTATCTATTCAGTCCATAGGAAATTATGTTGGCAGAAATTCTCTTAGGACAGAGAATCATTTTTTGTTACTTATACTAAACTATGTCTTGTGCTTATTTTAATGGGCAATTTTATCAAACACATAAATCCTGACTTATTAGTGTTCACAGATCCTGTGCAAAAAAAGGGTCCTAACTAAATTTTACACTGTTTTATAAAGATTATTTCTCAGTTGGTGTATTTCAATTTCAAGCAAATCTGTCTCTTGTGCTCAATCTGCCATGGTCCTGAAAACTCTCTTGTTGCCATAATACCATGTCCTATAAATCCACAATGGCAAACTAGTTCTAGTAGACAAGACATTGTGTTAGTTCTAGGATTTTTATTCTGCTAGCTTGTAAATTCTAAGCTTTCAGATTACAGCCTAATAAAGAATAGAATTTCATTATAGTCTAGATTGGTGACTAAATCATGCAACAGAAACCAAGAAGGAGAAACTCTGGCTGGTTCAAAGAAGTAGAAACTGTAATTAAACTAGGTCTATTTTATAGATCTCACAAAAAAAAAAAAAAAAAAAAAAGCCGTGAAAACATTTAGAAGACGAAAGGTTGTAATAGTGAATATATCAAGACAAAGAACAAAGAACAATCTGTTACAAGATTTAATTAGCTAACATTAGTAAGTCACTGATCTCTTCCTGCATACTGGATGTTTTATCATGAATCACATAGCAAACAAATATTCTAACATGTCTTTAGTCGCTTAAGGCTTGAAGGTTAGTCTTTCTGACTGACCATGGGCTTTGCTTTGTTACTAGAAATTTTCACAAAAAAATTCACAGACCTTTTGTCTGACTTTTGATAGCCCACAATGGCATGTCATAGATGTCTACATAGCAATCGTTGCATCTATCAGTAGATTCAATATAAAATTATATATTCCAGTTCATTAAGAAACATTAAAACCAAGGTAGTCATAGCTACTAGTTACCTAGGAAGCCCACATTGTTTGTTCCTAATTCCTACTGCATGATTTGGACTGGAGAATTTCTTAAAACTTAGAAACAGAACAAGCTAAAGGTATATATAGCCTTGATACATTCACATTGACTTAACTAGAAAAATAACATAATGCAAAAGACATGTATTTTATATAACCAACACAAGCAAATACTCCAGACTACCTCTTCACTATCAGTCCTTTCTCATGGACTCATTTCTTTGGGGGGGGAATATGTTATACTTAGTTTAAACCAAGTGCATACCCTCCAATTTTGTTAGTTTCAGTTGGCATCCATCAGTACTTGAGATGCAATTGCTGGTCAGGTAAATTTGTTTCTTACTTTATTTTCCTAAAGCAAAGCAAGTTGGATTATGTTTTTCTATGTAGGACCTCTGACTACTGTTTTTATTTAGAAAAAACTAGAACAGTGGCAAATAATACTGTATCGCCTCAACTCAAACCTGACACGTTAGTGTACAGAAGAAACAGCAGACATACTTAGAGAAAAGTATTTTCATGTCAATATTTGTAAAGAGCTAATTATACCAATTTATGTTGCTAATATTTTTTAACAGCATGCCCATTAATGCAGGAACAGTACATCCAAGGCATCTGTATTTTGAATCATCATTTATATTGAAATGTTCCAATTCTTATTAGAGGGAGAGGCAGAGATAGTTGTCATGGTTCTGTTCACCTTTAATGCCTCAGAGACAGGACTTCCCATGTCTCCTTTTACTGAATACCCCTGGGTAAGGAGATGAGTGAAGAACCTAATAAAAGCAAATTTTGTGTGGAGGTATGGAGGCAGGAAGTCATGATGCCTGAGGTTTCCTGAATGTCAGCTATTGGAAGAAGACTAAAATTAAGATGGTTAAGAAACTTTGCCAGGATGACCAAGTTACTAAAGAACATCTATCTAGAGAACTTAAGCCATTGTGTTTTCAATTCTAACCAGTGTTGTGCAGTTAGGACTGCCTTAAGAAAGTACAAGTGCAACATTGAATATTCTACTGAAATCCATGTTCAACACCCTGTCAAATCAATTTTTCTGTTATTTGGCAGCTGGACGAAAACTCTACTCACTCCCTGCATATTAGTATGAAGAGATTATGAAGTTGGCCAGCTCAGTTTGAAACAAAACCTCGCTTAAGAATATGTACATACAATGATTATCAAGTAGAGAATCACTTGTCTTCAAGATAATTTGCAATTGTTTTCAACATCTTCCAGAAACTGTCAGCTGGGCAGATCAATTATGTTGCTGCTTTGAAATTAAATTTTGTTTAGAGCCTGCTTCCTGACATGAAGGATTTCAAGATCTTTTTGCAGGCACTTTTATAATTAGTGAGAGAGAGCAAAAGACAAGGTAATAAATAAATGAGATGCTGTCATGTGAAAAAGCAAAACAAGTAATGTTTATCTTGTTCTTTGCTAAGCTTTACTCTATGCTGTATTCAAGAAAAATATACCTCCGTTTCCATAGACATAACAAACGTACAGGCACAAAAGAAGGGCTGTGTGTTGTTCGTGACGTATGGGGGGGTGCTTTTGGGGGGGGCGTGCACTGTGGTCTATCATAACTCAGTCCTTTTTGCACCTGTTGTTATGTCAATACAGACGTAAGTAATAGCTAAGAGGCAGTAGATGCCCTTACTAAAATTGCAGTAGTTTAAATAAATGGCTTTTGCAAATATGTGAACAATTTAACTAACCTAGTTTTATATATAATAGCATGTTTCCCTTGCTTAGCATGATCTGAGGGGAAAAAGAAGTGTGCTTTAAATTCCTCGAGTAACACATCCAGTTTTGAAATTAAGGTTTCTCTGCCCTAAGGGCCAGGATTCATGCTGCTAAGTTCTGGCATTGATGTGCAATATTAAATTACTATATTCATCATTATTTCATCAACTACATCATCAACTACAAAAACATGACCAAAAAAAATCAAGAAAAATTCTCATAATGTACTTATTTTACTAAAAATGTACTTTATTTCAGAGAACTGGTATCCTCTTCCTCAGTTCATCTCAAGACTTTATATTGAAATACATCATCATATTCAAATTAGAAGTGTTACACTAGTTCTAGTCACAGTTTAGCAGAAAACTTCGTCTTGTTTCCTTTTAAGTTAAATAGTAATATTTTCCCATTATCCAGCAGAATGCACAGGTTTACTCCTAAAGCAAGACTTTGTGTTAGAAATAAAATTATCAAGGAACTACAATTATCTGAAAGGGGGTTGTGATGAGGTGGGTGTTAGTCTCTTCTCCCAAAGTGACAAGTGATAGGACAAGAGGAAATGGCCTCAAGTTGCGCCAGGGGAGGTTTAGGCTGGACGTTAGGAGAAATTTCTTTACTGAGAGAGTGGTCAAGCATTGGAACAGGCTGCCCAGGGAGGTGGTGGCATCACCATCCCTGGAGGTGTTCAAAAAATGTGTAGACATGGCACAGCGGGACATGGTTTAGTGGGCATGGTGGTGTTGGGTTAATGGTTGGAATTGAGGATCTTACAGGTCTTTTCCAACCTTAATGATTCTGTGATTCTGTGAAATCTTCTCTATAGATAAAATTCATGCAGTTTAAATGTAAAGCATGAGAAAAAGTTGAAGTTAAGTTTTAGAAATAACTTCTTGGTCACTTCGGTTTCCTCTATGTTTTGAAGTATGTTCAAGAAATTAAAAAAAAAAAAAAAGAAAAAGCCCTAAAGTAATAAATAAAATACTGGTCCCCTAAGATTATATTCTAAGCAAGCAGGTATAAAGAAGTGTAAGATACCCATAGAAGTTATCTGCACTCTTACATGGTGCTATGGGAATGGTTTGTATTATAAAATACTCAAGGCCAATATCTGGGGTTTCAAATTCAGACCCCATGAAGACTTCTAGTGTCACTGAATTTCACCAAAGTGATCACAGATCTGGATTTGAATCATGGCCTGTGAAAATCGAATTTTGCTGTAAGCATCTTTACTTACCTTGTCACTACGGTAGCTTCATATTAAATTCAGTATTTACTTTATCTGGAAATAATAATGAAAAATGCAGTCTTTGCCTTTGAACTGATAAAATATTATTTACCTGAACTGCAAAGCCAATATAACTTCAGCCTCTGAAAATACTTCAGTTTCTTAGTGTCCTGGGGAGCGTTAGTATATTTTTCCCTGTTTTGCAAAGATTAATATGCAAAATTTTCACAGAATCACCATTCCTGAAGCATACATTCATGTGAATGAAGGCAGCATGCTTTTATGAGTTACAGAGGTTTCCAGACACATAGTTACCTCTGATATTAAGTAAACCTATGCTAATAATGAGCATGCAGTATCTTGTAAATTTAGGAATGGTCTGCTAGCTAGGCATTAGTAAACTTGTAGTTTGCATTAATAAACAAGAATTGCAGTTGACATCAGTGATGAAGAAATCATTGTATCTATTGCCAATGACCAGAGCATTATTTAGGGTTGTTTGTTATAGTAAAGTAGAACTGGCATACACACCTAGTAAATTTTTGAAATCAAAATACTGCCATAATAACTGAGCCCATAGTTTTAGTTGAGCAGTACAACTGGCATATTAAAAACAGTCTCTTCTAGTGCAATAATTCTATGATGTCCTGGGTAGGTCAGGACTACTTGTCTGAACAAGGAAAAATTATTTACCTGCCTAACATACAGATACTGCCTCTGTTTTCCTCTGGTTTCATTGAAGTTTTAATTTCACAAATAAGAAAGTTTAATCTGTTCACTGCACTGAATACAGAAAATCCAAATATATTAAAATGGTAACCACAATGGGAAAGGCTCTAACTGCTCTGTTCTCAAAATCTGTCATAGCCTTGAAATAATTTAAAGCTTCGTGTGTTCCCAACCTCCAAGACATCTTGACTGGTCATAATTTATTCAGCTGCTGCAATTAATATTTTTTTGTGGCCTGCATTTTTTATTTCATGCATCTCCTCTCCTTCACATTAAAAAAAAAAGCACAACAAGTTAGGGAAATAAACCATTGCATTACACCCACTGAGATCCCACAAGGAGAATACTGAAATGCTGGCATGCCTATGGATGCTTTAACATGCTGACTCAAACATTCATCACGCTTGCTGGTGAAGACAGTTTTAGAAGACAAAGTATTCATTACAGCATTCACATGGCAGGTAATACTTTTCGAGTTTTATTACATGCATTGCATTGTTTTTATTCTAGAAAGTCAGTTGAACTTCTAACAAATTTATGACTTCTTTTTTGATCTCAATTGCTTAGAGCTTACGACTAATTTTGTGTTTGTGTAGCAGCCTTTCATAGTCTTAAAACCACATGAATATAGAACATTAAAACACTTGACATATACTGGTGTAACTCCATTTACTTTTCTTTTTTGACTAGTTTTATCATGTGAGAAAACATTTGAGACCATTTTGATAAACTATTTTTATTTTTTAAGTGATTTAGAACTACATGTTCTTTTTTCCTCAAAATTATTTAATGGCAAAAAAGGGGCAATGTTCTTCTCTTGGATCACAGAGCTATTCTAAAATATATAAGCCCATGAACCTGTGGACCCTTATGGAATTTCATTAAGGTTCCACAGAATGTGAACATCTTCCCATAGACTTCCTGTAGAAAAGTTTCTATCACAGGTTTCAACAGAACTTACTCAACTGGGGAAAAAAAGTTGGGTTAGACTTTGTATGACATTTTAAATCTAGCAGAATTCAATGAAAATGTTTACATAATTTTCAAATAGGTCCAGTATCTCACTCTTAGTGCTACATATTTCATCCAAATAAGATGTTATAAACTCTATTTATAATTGGTGATGAAGCACACACTTCTCCAAAGGGAGGGAGTCTTCAGCCTTGAGCTAAAAATAATAGTTTCCCATGGAGCTGCAATTAATTATTTCTTTCAGAAATAAGATATTTTTTTTTTCTTCCTGAAAGAAAATCGTACAGATTCCTGGTAAAAGCAATTATTATCATTACTATTAATTTGAATTATTATTGAATTGTAGGACAAGCTGACTTATAAAACATAAATTTGATGGAGTTGAGCTTCTAAAACAAAGGTCTTCCAATCAAAAGTCAGCTTTACTGGCTGTGATACTGAGAATAGCGAAAAAAGTGTCTCATTTATCTCTTCTAATAAGTAAAAATCTAATTTTAAAAACACTATGAAGGTGTGCAGATTATTTCTAAAGAAATGCTAGTTAATACTGCAACTCACCAGAACTGTCAACCTGAGTATAATGCATGACACTGAAGGAATCAGTCTTCTGGTACTTCTAAAGACAGTAAGAAAAAATTGATAAGTTTGATGTCTTCTTCAAAAGGTTAAATTCAAAGGCTGTTTACAGCTGTGGAAGAAAACACCGACCCTTTCCATGTTATTCAAGATAAAAGTATTTTAATTCAGATTGAAAACAGATTGAAAAATCCCACTCCAGGTGAAGTCATGGAATATTTCTCCACAGAAATATTGCACCAGAAACTTAAGATCTCATATTTGGAAGACTTAGTCTTTCACAAAATGGGAAGAGGATACTGCTTCCTTTCCATCAACGCTCAGGACTGTCACAACACATGGACCCCCTCACTGCTCACCATTCATGTGATTTTTCTAAGGAAAGATTTTTCCAGCCATGCATCTTCCAGCTTTCCAGCTGTCACAAAAATTCACCCTTGCCTAAAAGCAGAATTTCTAGTCCTAGGCAGAATTTTCTTTAAGCTATAACCAATTTGGGGTGAGAAAAGGGGAAAATGATTCAACAAAAGGAGCAGTTACATTGCATCCACTTGACTAGAGAATGACTACTGACAGAGTAAAAGCAGAATAATGCAGTAAAATCATTCAGAGGCCTGAGTTACATCTCATTCTACCACACGCTGGCAGATAAACCATTGGAGAGGGCAAAGTATATGAGTAGTATTCCTTTTCTGTGATTTAGCAGTGTTGATAGCTCTGATGAACACATCTTTTAGGAGCAAACGGATACACAACAGTCTAAAAGCTGAGATTAAAAAAAAAAAATCAGTAGAACACAGCAATGTATATGAAAACCATCACACTTGTTATTTTCTGTATTGTTAAGCCTCCTTTTTACTCTCTCTGCAAACACACAGATGGCCTGGATATCATCAGAAAGAAAAGTCATCAGAACACAGAAGTATCTTGCCGAGGCAGGCAGCTCCAGTGCCAGCTCAATCCGCAGCAGAGCACTCTAGCGTGGTGCACGGAAGCGTTTCTTGAACCAGGGAAACCTAGGGGAGCGGAGAGACCCTCCAGGAGCCTGCAGCTCGTGCAGCAGCGGCTGATGAGACCTGGGTGGGGCCAGGAGTAACAGCGGCCAAGCCCTTCCACGTATAAAAGAAACCCCTGGGGAGCGTTAGTGACCAGGGCAGGCAAACAGGGCATGGAAAAAAACAGTTTGCGTGGAAAAAAACCAGTTTGCATGGAAAAAAACCCAGTTTGCATGGAAGGGCATGCAGGAAGGGCTCTGTAGCTCTGCCAGCTCGACCAGGGAGCAATGGTATCCACCTGGCAGAAAGCCATGGCCTCTCCAAGGTCTGCACCCACCACAACTGATGCAGCTTCCCAGACAGCACTCCAATGGGAACACACTGCCACTCGGATGTCAGGCTACAGGGTGTGCCCTACTCTTATGCCAGTACTGGATGGCAGCAGTGAGCACACCTGTGGGAGGTGCACCCAGGTAGAGGAACTCCTCAACTTTGTGGCAGAGCTCTGGGAGGAGGTGAGTAGGTTGAGGAGTATCAGAGAGTCCGAGAGAGAGACAGACCACTGGAATCACACCCTACTTTCCCTGAGACAGGCCCAACAGGCAGACAGGGCACATGTCATAGAGGATTCCCTGTCCTTTCTCCACCCGGCTGAACATGGTAACTTAGGGGATAGGGGACAATGGTGACAAGTCCCTGCCTGGCACAGCAGGCGCGTCTCCTCCGTGACTACCCCACCTTCCCAGGTGCCCTTGCATAATAGTATGAGGCTCCATAAGGGGAACCAAACAATAATGAGGACGATGGTTCATCTAGGTTGGAGATGTTGCCAAGGTTAAGTCGGCCTACGCCCTATATGAAAATCACTTCCATAAAGAAAAAGAGACGGGTCATTGTCATAGGAGACTCTCTCCTGAGGGGAACAGAAGGCCCAATATGCCAACCTGACCCACTTCTTAGGAAAGTCTGCCGCCTCGCTGGGGCCCAGGTTAAAGATGAGACAAGAAAGCTTCCTACCCTGGTACAGCCCTCGGATTCTTATCCATTATTGCTTTTTCAGGTAGGCAGTGATGAAGTTGCAATAAGAAGTCCAAGGGCAATCAAGAGAGACTTCAGGACCTTGGGATGGTGGGTTAAGGGATCAGGAGGACAAGTAGTGTTCTCCTCTACCCTTCCACTTGCAGGGAATGATGAGGGAAGAACCAGAAAGAGCCAGCTGATCAATACCTGGCTCCGAGCCTGGTGTCACCGCCGTGGGTCACTCTATATGGCAGCAGGCCGGCTAGCGACAGGCAGGGAATGCCTGTCTCTGAGGGAGAGAAGGATCCTGGTGCAGGAGTTAAAAGGGCTCATTGAAAGAGCTTTAAACCAGATTTGAAGGGGGAAAGGGATAAATCAGGCTCTCTAAAGATAAGCCGTGGGGTGGGGTGGCATGCCAGTGTTTGAGGGGCAGCGCGCTGGCAAAGATCTTTGGACTGCCATCTCAGTGGAGGTAGGGGATGGAGATCCATGCGGCAGCAAAGACATAGGGCTTGTTGATGTGCTAGAAACCAGGGAAGCACCTGAGATCAGTCACATAGGAATTAGGGCTTCTTCTCCCAAAAAGGTGGCAGGATCAATAGCGCAACTAAATGCATCTATATCAATGCACACAGCATGGGCAACAAACAGGAGGAGCTGGAAGCCATTGTGCAGCTGGAAAACTATGATATAGTTGCCATCATGGAAACATGGTGGGATGACTCGCACAACTGGAGTGCTGCACTGGAAGGCTACAAACTCTTCAGAAGGGACAGGCAAGGAAGGAGAGGCAGTGGGGTAGCCCTGTATGTTAGGGAGTGTTTTGATTGTCTAGAGCTTGACAAAGGTGATGATAGGGTCAAGTGTTTATAGGTAAGAATCAGTGGAAAGCCAACAAGGCAGATGTCATGGTGGGAGCCTTTTATAGACCACCCAAAGAGGATGAGGAGACAGATGAAATATTCTATAAGCAGCTGGGAGAAGTCTCACAATCGCTAGCCCTTGTTCTCATGGGGGACTTCACCTTACCAGATGTCTGCTGGAAATACAATACAGCAGAGAGGAAACAGTCCAGGATGTTCCTGGAGCGTGTGGAAGATAATTTCCTGACACAGCTGGTGAGTCAGCCAAGTAGGAAAGGCGCCCTGCTGGACCTGTTGTTTGTGAACAGAGAAGGCCTTGTGGGGGATGCGATGGCTAGAGGCCATCTTGGGCATCGTGATCATGAAATGATAGAGTTCTCAATTCTCAGAGTAGTGAGGAGGGGGTCAGGCAGAACTGCCACCTTGGACTTCCAGAAGGCAGACTGTGGCCTGCTTAGGGGCCTGGTTGACAGAGTCCCTTGGGAGAGAGTCCTGAAGGGCAAAGGAGTCCAGGAATGCTGGACATCATTATTCAAGAAGGAAGTCTTAAAGGCACAGGAGCAGGCCATCCCCATGTGCTGGAAGACGAGCCAGCGGGGAAGAAGACCAACCTGGCCAAACAGAGAGCTTTGGCTGGAACTCAGAGAAAAAATAGAGAGTTTATGACCTTTGGAAGAAGGGGCAGGCAACTCAGGAGGACTACAAGGATGTCATGAGGTTTTGCAGGGAGAAAATTAGAAGGGACAAAGCCCAACTAGAACTTAATCTGGCGACTGCCGTAAAAGACAACAAAAAATGTTTCTGTAAATATATTAGCAACCAAAGGAGGGCTAAGGACAATCTCCATCCTTTGTTGGATGCAGGGGGAAACATAGTGACAAAGGATGAGGAAAAGGCTGAGGTACACTTAAGGCCTTCCTTGCCTCAGTCTTTAATAGTTAGACCAACTGTTGTTGGGGTACCCAGCCCCCTGAGCTGGAAGACAGAGACAGGGAGCAGAATGAAGCCCCCATAATCCAAGGGGATTAGGGTTCGAGACCTGCTACACCACTTAGACACCCACAAGTCTATGGGGCCAGATGGGATCCACCCAAGGGTACTGAGGGAGCTGGTGGAAGTGCTCAACAAGCCACTTTCCATCATCTACCAGCAGTCCTGGTTAA
This sequence comes from Gavia stellata, assembly GCF_030936135.1. Taxonomy (NCBI): domain Eukaryota; kingdom Metazoa; phylum Chordata; class Aves; order Gaviiformes; family Gaviidae; genus Gavia; species Gavia stellata. The sequence goes on from NC_082596.1 coordinate 86,264,127, forward strand.
CCGGGGAGGTCCCAGTTGACTGGAGGTTAGCAAATGTGACACCCATCTTCAAGAAGGGCCAGAAGGAAGATCCGGGGAACTACAGGCCTGTCAGCCTGACCTCAGTGCCAGGGAAGGTTATGGAGCAGATCATTCTGAGTGCCATCACACGGCACGTACAGGACAACCAGATGGTCAGGCTCAGTCAGCGTGGTTTTATGAAAGGCAGGTCCTGCTTGACTAACCTGATCTCCTTCTACGACAAGGTGACCCCCTTAGCAGATGAGGGAAAGGCTGTGGATGTTGTTTACCTGGACTTTAGTAAAGCCTTTGGCACTGTTTCCCACAGCGTTCTCCTGGAGAAACTGCCTGCTCATGGTTTGGACAGGCATACTCTTCGCTGGGTGAAAAAATGGCTGGATGGCCGGGCCCAAAGGGTTGTGGTGAATGGAGTTAAATCCAGTTGGCAGACAGTCATGAGTGGTGTCCCCCAGGGCTCAGTATTGGGGCCAGTTCTGTTTAGTATCTTTATCAATGATCTGGATGAGGGGATTGAGTGCGCCCTCGGTAATTTTGCAGACGACACCAGGTTGGGCGGGAGTGTTGATCTACTTGAGGATAGAAAGGCTCTGCAGAGGCATCTGGGCAGGCTGGATCGATGGGCTGAGGCCAACTGTATGAGGTTCAACAAGGCCAAGTGCCAGGTCCTGCACTTGGGTCACAACAACCCCATACAATGCTACAGGCTTGGGAACGAGTGGCTGGAAAGCTCCCCTGCAGAAAAGGACCTGGGGGTCTTGATTGACAGCTGGCTGGATAGGAGCCAGCAGTGTGCCCAGGTGGCCAAAAAGGCCAACAGCATCCTGGCCTGTATCAGGAACAGTGTGGCCAGCAGGAGTAGGGAGGTGATCGTGCCCCTGTACTGGGCACTGGTGAGGCCGCACCTCAAAACTGTGTTCAGTTTTGGGCCCCTCACTACAAGAAAGACATTGAGGTGCTGGAGTGTGTCCAGAGAAGGGCAATGAAGCTGGTGAGGGGTCTGGAGCACAAGTCTTAGGAGGAGCGGCTGAGGGAACTGGGGTTGTTTAGCCTGGAGGAGGCTGAGGGGAGACCTTATCTCTCTCTACAGCTACCTGAAAGGAGGGTGTAGTGAGGTGGATGTCAGTCTCTTTTCCCAAGTAACAAGCAATAGGATGAGAGGAAATAGCCTCAAGTTGTGCCAGGGGATGTTTAGCTTGGATATTTCTTCACCGAAAGGGTTATCAAGCACTGGAACAGGTTGCCCAGGGAAGTAGTTGAGTCAAAACCCCTGGAGGTATTTAAAAGGTTTGTAGATCTGGCGCTTAGGAACATCGTTTAGTGGTGGACTTCATACTGTTAACAGTTGGACTTATTGATCTTAGGGGTCTTTTCCAACCTAAATGATTCTATGATTCTATCATTCGATCTGCAAGGGCACAGCTTTGCTATATAAATGACTTCTTTTTAAACCACTTAATATTTATCGTCAATAAACAGCACTGAATTACCATTACGCTTTCAACGTGTTGTAAGAAAAAAACTGCAGTGAGGAAAGATTTACCATTGGATTTTTTTTTATGTTGAAGAGAGATATGATACCTTTAAGAACAATACCAAGCAGCCAAGACCTGGGTAGAATTGTCTCAAATTCTTTTCTTTCAAATATAATACAAATATGTTTGCATTCCACAGTGCAAGATTTAAGGTCATTTAATATTGTTGATTTATTTTAAGCTGGCAATACAAAAGAAGAAAAAAAAAAGTGTTTTTTCAGGAGCAATATTTACACCGAAAAGATAAACAAAAAAGATCCATAAGGAAAAAGATCTCAGAAGATCATGATACAGTCCTCGACTTCCCTGCCTTGTCCTAATGAATTAAATGCATAAGGAAAATAAATCGACTAGAATTTAAATAGACTAGACTATCCTAATTGACTGGTCCAATAATGTGCCCTTTCTTTAATGCCTTTGTATTTGTTTTATCTAAGTGTATTTAGTCTTACCTCTGTCTAAAAAGGGAAGCAGCAGACCCATTATAAAGAAGAAAATCTTAAAAGCACAAATGCATAGAAATGAGCACATATTAATGAAACCTCCTTCAGGGTTAACCTAAAGTACATATATTAGATGTGAAAACAGGCTCTACCTCTCTAATTAAATTTTTAAATTAACTACTCTTAACATATTGGGTAATCCCCTAAGATTTCGAAGTCACCTTCTAAATGTAATTGTGAAGGATCATGTACCCTGTTTCTCTTCCTCTGTTTAGAGTATGATAAATTATTCACCTCATAGTCACCACTAAAACTCAGTAAAGGTGATTAAAATCTGGGAAACTAGAGACTCTGCAATGGACTTGCAATGGAACAGATTACTTCTTTGGGGATAAAAAGAAAGTGAACTGTTGCAATTGTCATTAAAACATAGATTAGTACCCCATTTAAAGGTTAACTTAAAAATGAAGAGTTTTTTTCATAAAAAGTACACAGCTTGGAACTGACTTGTTAATTAACGTATGAAGAGCCCAATGTCACGGTCGTATGAAATTCCTATATGTGGCATACATTTTCTGTAATCAACATGTCTGATCATAGTCTCTGTGGGTTGCAATAGAAAGTTGAGGGAGTCCAGAAAAATGCTGTACATCTCTCTAAATCTAGAGTATCAAAGAGAATTTTAAATGCTGTAGCTTTCACAAGAGGTCAACATAAGAGAAAACCAACTGTAATCAGATATTTGTCCCACTTAGTTAGGTGGTCTTAAAGCACCACTAAAAAAACAGAGCTGACTTTTTGAAAGTATAGACAAAACTGAATTTTGCCAGGTCTACAACGTAAGTCTTTATCCTTGCAGTGATGTCAGAGTAGGTATGAAGAAAGGAAGGGCAGGGAGAGCTGGCTGCGATTAACAGGGTTTTAGGGGGCTACAGGAGGTTTTAGTGGGCTACAGCAGGTTTCAGTGAGATGTGGGTATGCAAGCGGAGACTCCATTAACTTATGATATCTTCCAGTAAGTCTAAATTCAGGAGGGAGGGTTTTATTTCTAAATCCCCTTCTCTTCTTAGCTTTTTAATCCTTCTCTCCTAAGTTTTCTCCAAATGTTCCTTCTTCCACCCCTGTGCCCCCATATTCTCTGAGCTGTAAGAGCAGCTGTAGCTCCAGTCATGAGCCTTGTCTCCAACAACATCATGTGTCCTTTTGACCTTTTATCTTAGCGAAGGTATGGAGGAGACCTTGCTTTTATAGCCAGCTGCAGCCAGTCCTGAGGGCTAGGACAAGGACAGGGACTACCTTATGAAATGCTGAAGGAATTGCTACAAGGAGGACAGCAAGTTCCCGCCACATTTTGAGATGAAAGAGGGACCTTTTAACCACTAACTCTCTAACCACTCCTTAGGTACTGGCAAATCCTTTCTTTACATACAAGTCAAAGCATATCTTCCGAGGAAGCAAGTTTACAGAGTGAAGAAAAGATGACTTCTTTACCAGCAAAAAAAATTCCCCTACTCTTCTTTGGTTTCTCTACTTTTATGAGGTTGTCATTCAGGAAACCTGTATTCCTTCTAATAACTAGTCTTGGCTTTTTTGCTATGCCTAACATTTTTTTAATCTGCAGACTTGCACACATTCTTTAAATAAATGTGATGCTCTCTCCCAGGGACTGAAATGCTCTGTTTAGCTCTAGGACACATGGAGCAAAAAAGAGAACTTTTGGAAAAAAACAGAACTTGGCTAATTGTCCACATAGTAAAAGCTTTAAGAAGAATGAAAAAGAGAAAGCATAGAGATCTGAAATACCAGACAAAAGAGTAAAACTTTTCTGTGGAGACTTTGTCGGAAATTGTCTACTGAAAAATTGAAGGATATAGCAGTAAGTGATCACAGATCTAGGGACTGTTGCTTATGAGGAAAGATTGAAAGAATTGGAGTAATTTCTAGCGGAGACATGATGAGAGAGTCGGTAATTCATAAATATCTGCTGCTTCAAAGAGAGGAAATTAACTGCCTTTATCCCGTCTCCAGTAACTGTATAAATCCTTCACACTTCTTTATCAACACAATTATTTGTAAAATTGTTTCTAATGATAAGTGAGCACTAGCATATGCTGCAGCAAAGATCTGAAATATATATTACCAGAAGCTTTTAAGAATACTATAGATACACAGCATATAGCTGATCCTGCTTTGAGGTAACTGAACATTTAACACCATTTCCGGCTCTTTTTCCTCCTGTACTATGCCTTCATCCATTCTAAATTTTACAGCATTCAAAGAAGCAGAAATGGGTTATCTGCTAGTGTAATTTGAAGGATTAAGCCAGAATCTAATTTTTACCTTAGACAATGGGTATTACAAATTGAGTAGGTTCTGGTCATAGCTGGAGATCAGATTTAATTTCACTTTACTATGATAACTAGCAAAACAGAAGCAGAACTAGACCCTCCATCAATTTGGTCCCAGCAATGCCCTGCAATGCTAAAATAATCTAAATCTGACAGTGCTAATTAATGTACTGATCAATTTATCAAGCAAGCAAACAAAAAGTAGAATGGAGAAAATAAAGTTTTCACCAAGGGTAAGCATTAAAAAAAAAAAAGCCCTCATCTTCATAATGATTCTGCACACAGGTGCAGATAGAGTATTTGAATTTATATCAATGCCCTGGAATATTTTAATGCATGAGTCTTAAACAAAAGATGCAGATGGCTATTGCTGTTAAATGGTAATTATTTTTTCCCACAAATTAAACCGCTACTTTTTCTTGTTAGGGATTTCACTAAATTGGCATAGAAGTATTTAACTAGGAAAAAAAATTTGAAGACAATTACTGTAGGGAAAAGAAAACCGCTGCAATCTTTTAAGTATATTTATTACAACTATTACAACAGAAATTCTTCAAAAATAATCTTTCTCCCTAAAAGTACAATTTCTGTAATACTGCCAAAGACCTTGTTATCAGGGATGATATCTTTTGAAAGTGAAGTGATGGCCATGAAAGTTAGTTCTTGACTGAAGAGAATTAAATTGGTAGAGGCCCCTAACATAATCAGTTCATTCATTTGAAAACAATTGCTTTCAACTGGAGCTAAATATTGGAACAGGCCTCTTCTCCATAAAGCTTTTTTTATCCCATCAGTCTAATAATAGAGGTGTTCTGGCAGATTCAAGGGATTCTTTTTCTTCATCAATCCACTGGAGATAGGAAGTGCACACATTTCATGGGCAATTATCTGCCTGTAGCTGCTTTTAACCCCAATGTGGTATTTCTTTCAGTTTGCACTAACATGACAACTGTGGTAGGTCAAATTGGATCATGTTCCATGATATGAGGAGCTGTTATCTCATATATCCTGCCACATTTGTTATAAAAGTTAAGTGCCTTCTATTTCAAGCAATTGTTGAAGGAGTAATTCAGTCTGCGTCAAGGTTAAGAAAGACAAGAAGTTTCTGGTATTGCCTAGAAGAGAGAAATAGAAGACCGAAAAACCTTAAGTTGAGGAACTCTAACATTTATATAAAGAATGTAGGGTTTTGGTATTTTGGTTCTTTTTAATTTATAATCTTTAAATCTAGCATTTGGGAAAGAACAATTTCTATTACAGTAAGCAAAATAAAATGGTCTTTCCTCCGGAGTACATACAGCTGTCTTACTACTTTCAAAGAAGGAGATCCCAAGTATTTGTGAGGGGACAAGATTTATCATTAGAACCATCCACAATATTTCCATTGACCTAAATATGACATACACCTTAGTACATAATTTAGCTATGAAGACTAACTTCATTTCTGTTAATGCAAGGAAAAATAAAATAGCATAACTTAGCACATTATGGAGTTTCCCAGTGGTTTTTTTATTGCCACATCTTTATCATCAACTATCTTTTTTTTTTCCAGTGCTCACAAAAGAAAATGCTTGAGACAAAATTTGACATACATGGAAGTATGAGTTTGGTGATCAGAAGATAATGATTATGGACTGAAAACTATAAACCTGACACTGCTGTGCCTTAAATTATTGTTTTCAAATTCAAATTTCCTCTTTTGACATATTTATCTTTCATTTTACAATATAAAATGATATTTAGGAGTGCAACTAGTTGGAAAATTGGACACAGTTGACTAAGCATCAGACCACAGTCTGCTTTCTAGGACAGACAGGGATTCAGCTAATGATCAGTGTAATCTACAAAATGACATTTTATACACTGTCTTCCTCAAATATATTCTTTTAAGTTTCCATACTGCAGTATTTTAACTGTCATTGTCTGGCATCTTAAAAAAATAGAGATACACATAAATAGCTTCAGATTGATATGGAAAACTTAGTTGTCATGGTGATCTTGTAACCTACCCTCACTAAAGCATTCTCAGTTCAACACAATTAGTGCCAACACATAAAAGCATAAAATTGTTTAAATTTAATCTTATTTTTTTCTTTTCCTCAATTATGGAAAGTCTTTAGCAAGAGAAGCACTCTGCATTTGTCACCCTTTTTGGCATGCATTTATCACTCATTTTGAAGAAGACAGTTTCATAATCAGGAAAGTGTAATAATTGTGACAATCAAAAATTGTACCTTAATATATATAAAAAAGCCATTTTTGAAAGCTTTCAATCTGTCCAGTTGCTTCCCAATTGGACTGTCTTGCTAGAATATACAGCCATGCAGGACATACCATAAACCCATCTCATTTGTGTCATATTTTCAATTAGAAATGTGCAAGAAATAAGCAGAAATGTTCCAGAGAAAATGTAAAAGTTAACAGTTATATCTGGTCCAAGATTTATAAAGGTTATTTGTCTTAAGATAAAATCACACAAAAAAGCCAAATTTCCTAGGAAGATTTTAGTAAATTTAAAAGAAAAATACATTACTGGAAGAGATACAATCTCTTCAAAGCTTGGCTCAAATGTAGAAAGTAGCTATACATTTTCAAGATTGCTTTTTGTATTAGGTACAGAACTACATCTCCCTCAGCAGCAATTCAATCACCTTGTCATCAATGCACTCCAGAAACCTCCTGGGCAGCTTGTACTCTGCAGTGTTGCCCCTCCAGCAGATGTCAGGGTGGTTGAAGTCCCCCATGAGGACTGGGGCCTATGAACATGATGCTTCTAGTTGTCTGAAGAAGACCCTATCTACTTCTTCCTGATCAGTCCGTAACAGACATCTGCATAACATTGCCTTGGCAGTCTTTGAACAACATCTTACGTCAGATCCCCAAGTAAGCAGCAAACGTCTCCAGATGACAGATTAACAGGTGGCAGCCTCTGCCCTCTGCAGCAGACAGTCTTCCTCTGCTATCACTCACTGCTTCCTCCTGATGCTCATGCATGGCTCAGGCTCAGTTAGCTCAGCTGATTCAATGGATGGAGCTCCCAGCAGCTCAACTTCTGGAAGGGCACTGAACCTCTTCTGCACCTGCAAATCTTCAGATGGAGCAGGAGCCTTCCTCCTGGTGCCAGAAACGACATGCTTCCAGCCTTTTGCCACCACAGGAATTTCCATTTCCCAACCTGATATGCACAGACTCTGCCTGCTCCTCCAGTTGGGACTTTGGCCTCTTGAAACTGCAGGGTCTCGGAGAAAATCCAGTGAAGCTCTCATCATCTCTGAGGCTGCACAGTCTGCTGACCTCCTCCCACACGTCCTTCAGCTGGTGACACATATCCCTAACCTGTACATCTGCTTCAGGCTGGGAGATCATGTCCTGCTGCCTTAGCCTCAATGAGAGGTGCCAGGCGCACCTGCAGCCCAAGAACTGCAGAGCTACATCCTTCCTCAGGAGCTCACTGTTGTTCCAGGCCTTTGATGTTACAGGGAAAGTGATTTAAATCCCTGCTGGGGACTGTGCCCCATGCCACTTTGCTGAGGACTTAAATGCTGTTCCGTGCAATTGCTGGCCTATTCTGTGCACCCGTCTGTGTGAACTGCCGCGCAAACTGCTGCGTCCCTTGGATACCTATTAGCCACACCTAATACATAAAGGCACCTATGTTCGATAATCTTTTGTTTTGTTTCACCTGCAGTGAAAGCTGACCTCTGAACTATAACTTCAGGTAAAAACAAAACCCAAGCATGTAAAAGCTTTTGAGACCTAGAAAAGGGATAGAAAGGGAAGCAGAGAGGGTGATAGATTAGCTAAATCCATAATGAATGCATTTATTGCATATTACAAGACATTGATTTGGCTTTTGTTTTCCAGGACAGATGTCATTCTAGCACCTGTAGTTAAATATTCAACTAGGCACTTGGAACCTGTAGAATAAGTTTCAAGTTACTCACTATTGGGCCATTTTCCCTGAAGGTGCGATCCTATGATCTTAATTTGGAAAACATAGTTTCACTACGGTCATTGTTCATATGCTGTTTGATTACTGTTAATCAAGCTTAATTTACATGAATGGTTTTTGCTAGGACTTGGCAAACATAACAGCCCTTCTGCTACTTATAATTTTGTGGATGAAAGAACACGGAAAAAAGTTAAAAAGAATATAGTAGTTACATTTTCAAAAAATGACAGCAGAGTTATATGTTCTTAAAATTGTACATCTCAGAGGGGTTGCTTGTTTTTTTAATCAATTTTTAAAGAACTAAATAGAAAAAGAGGAAAATAACAAAGAGCAGGGAACTATTTTTCAAAGTAAGAATGATTAGGAAGGCTCTTAAAGATGTAATCTGACAAAGAGTATTAAATTCAAATACTGCCTCTAGTTCAACTTGACCTTGAGCTGCAGATGCTGGAAGCTAGGACAGAATACCACCGAAGTATTTTTCACAATCTGCTAATAAGCATCACTGGAAACATCTTAATGGACTAGATGAACTTTATATATAGTACAACTGTGCTTATGTTAAGAAATGTGAGGATGCATTATGTGAGTGGACAAGCATAGGATCCCTTAAATTGTATCTAAATTTATCTGTATAATTTTTGTTTAAAGACCCTTTTTAGCACAAATATTTTCTTACAAAAAGCTTTTTTGCTTAAGGACCTTGCATTATATGACCTGTGTTTCAGCTTTATGTTTAGTGCAAACAACTCACCGTAGTAGGCTAAACTGAGAATTATGGGATGGCTCCCATGAGTAAAGTGAATGAAGAGAGGGATTTTGTTACTCTAAAGTTTTTTCATTTGTTTTGAAACAAAATTATAATTTTGCCTTTTTAATGAGGCAAATATATCCTCAGAAAAAGCAAACTTCAAAAATTGTCATTCACTAGTTTTAATGAATATCTGTGGGCAGCCCCTTCCCTGGTGCCCAACTTCTAAATGAATCTAATATGATCTAAGAAGAAAGAAAAGTGTGTTCACAACTTATGGTTGCCCTAAAGAGTCTCACTGAACACTGTAAATGTCATGTGTGTTTAATGAGAAGATCCTTGTGAACTATCAAATGAGATATTGGAAATGGTTCTTATTTCTACATTCAGTTTTTTGTGTAAGAAAGCAAAAGTGGGGGGAAGCTGAGGAATCTCACCTGCTGAATCGACCAATAAAAATGTACAAAATGATTGACACTTCCAAACACAAATGTCAAGTGCTTGAGGATATAAAAGATGTAGCTGGATAGTTGACTCTTGAGATCAGATATGCCACCAGTGTGGTAAAACAGACTTATCCAGTAAACACCTAGAGGCAAAAGAAAATGCCTGCAGGGGAAAATAAAAAACAAACAAGCAAAGATGCACAATAGCATAGGTAAATAGGAATACAAGCTAACAATGCACAACAAGAAGTTTTGCATTACTTAGAGCAAGAGAACAGACAGTAACTAAGAAGAGGTGACCTTGTAGATCCTTACTATCTGAGATATTCACATATATATGCATGTATATACAGAAAACCTGCCGGAGTATGAATATCACTCTGTTGTGGTGGAACTGAATGCTATCTCTGCAGAATGATCAATGATATCTCTGCACACCATTTAAAACTCAGATTAGTTTAGATTCCAGACAGCTCTGAAGGTCTTATTAGTACTAAACCTGCTCCAATCCAGATTTTGAGAGGTTTGCCATGGTTATAGCTCTCTGTAAAACACAATTCAAGTAACAGGCACTGGTTCAAATATGGATTGCAAGTAAGTTTTGCTCAGCACACACTAAGGTCCTAAAAATACAATGTCTTCCACATTTGCAGAAGATATTCCTTATCATTCTCCCAGTTTCCTAATGAACAGATGCAGTTCATCACCACGAATCATAGCCATGAAAGAAAAATGAAGCATCTGACTTACCTCTCAAAAAAAAGAATCTACCAAAATTTTTCCTGCTGAGCAGATATTAATAAAAGTTGATTGACTAGCTGCAATCTCACAGCTTAGACTATAGACCAAATAAGAAAAAAAGCAAACAGGTAAGAAATGAAGATGCACATTAGAAGAAGCTGGATGTCTGTCCTGTGAAATCGCAAGAACAAATGTAATTTCCCATCCACATAGCTAATAACATCTAATCTTTGGACAATGGGATTAATTATAATGGTAATTAGTACACAGTACGAGATGTAAAGGCCATAAACCATTTTTTAAAACTTCACAGAATCACCGAATAGTTGAGATTGGAATGGACCTCTCGAGATCATCTGGTCCAACCCCTTTCTCAAGCAGGGAACTTAGTTTTTTATCTCACCCTGTTATAATATACCACTAGAATAGCAACAGGAAACATCACTAGGACGTTAAAGATTTTCAGTCAAGTTAGTATGTCCATGATCAGAAAATATTTTCCTGAATCAAAGCAAAAGTCAAAACTTCAAAGATAATTTTTGTCTTATAACTTCGGGTTGAGTCATTGGGGCATTTTCTTTTTGATAAATTGGAGTTTCTTCTGATTGTCTTAAAAAGGTTATTGCAGCAAACAGGAAAATGAAATGTCATTTGAAAAAAAAAATCAAGTCTTTCAGTTTGAAACTGTTTAACTGCTTGTTTTTGTCAGTTCAACAACCTTAAAAATTAAAACAATGTTGACTCCAGAGAACAGTAAAAACAGATGCTGTTTAGTAGTTTTGGTTTCAACTATTGCATTTTGGGGGTAGGAATCAAACATTTCCTGTGGAATTTTAGTATCTATAAATGCTCCATTGCTCATCATGGTACAGTCCTCTGTCCACTCCAGAGTTCTGCCGTTGAAAAGTGAATTGAGACAGGTGAGTGTTACTAAAAACTTTGCAGGGCTAACAGTGTTACTAACCACACAAGTTTATGCACTCTAATCCTGATTTGCCAGAAACAAATGGCATAATTAATATGTTTATATGTTGAAGAAGAAGTCATATCCTAGGTTACCTCAAGACAAATACTTTGGCTCTGCTTCAAGACCACTGAGGAAAGCAGCATGCTTTCCACAGACTGAATGAAAAGCATTTGGAATTATCTCCAGAATACACAGGTTTTCTCAGCATTTGCAAAGACGATGCTTTATGCTTTGGACAAATCTTTGTCCTTTCTTTTTATTTAGTGCTCACATTGACCTATAATCTTTATCTGTCCACAGAATGCTTGAAATGCACAGCTACTGACAGGAGGAACTAACAAGTTGCAATAAAATGCACTACATGCAGACACAGCCAGAGCGCTAACCAAGTAGATTGCTTAATGAGTTCCTGGCAGTCCTTTATGAGTGTTTAATGAGGAAGAAGTCTAAATCTCATTCATTGTAATTTGACATAGGCATATTAGAATATGCCGAAATTGGTCCTGAAAATAAGATGTAGGCCCACATGTCACTTAAGAGTGTGTCACCACTACAAATTTACCTTCAGTTTTAACCTGGCTCTTAGCCCAGCTTCACTTTTTTGAAAAAGAAGTCTTAGTCTTAAGCTTCCATGCTTTGAAACAGCATGTGTTTGTTCACACTAAGAGAATTCAGTTTGCTTGCCTTTTTTTTTTTTTTTTTTTTAAAGGATTAGGTTGTAGTGAGGATGTTTTAAAAGCTTATTTGAGTAGATCATAAATTTTGATAATCCTCTTGCTTCACCCAGCTTTTCTAGATACTCATTTCTCACTTACTTTCCATAAAGTGGAAGCTGGTTTTAGTATGCAACTCTCTTTCACTTAACCCTTTCTTCAACAGCCTGCTTCTTTGATACCAAACTTAGGCTTTTTAGCCAAAGACCTCTAAAATATGTCATTTCAACATGAGTTAATAAAGAATAAGGAATGACCTCAGATTCTGGTTATGCTTTCATGTATGACAGTATGGTTTTGCAAGAAGTATTTAAACTCTATGGTGGTAGATCAACATCTGGCTAGGGTGGTAGCTCAACGTCTGGCTAGCACAGATGTCCCAGTGAAAGGATATAATTAAATGTTCAAGAACTTCTGAGTAGAAGTGGTTGGGGTTTTAGCTTTAGAAACTAAAGCTAAAGGAGGAGAGAGAAACATATGATTCAGAGAGAACCCTGAGAGAAAGGTGTGGAAGAACAAGACCAAACTGCAGAACAGAAAACAGTGCTAGAACTGACTGAGGTCAGACAATGTGACAATATGAAATTGTCTTATAAATCTATATGTTCTTTCAGACATTGCCAACTTGGCCAAAAAAATAAACAACAGCGTTGAAACGGAATGAAGAACTACCTTAACAAATGAAGCCTCTAGCATTGTTATTATGTGTAAAATTGCATCTGAAGTATGAGTCCTATCCTTTGTCTGATGTCAACAAAAGTCTTGCTTTTGGAAACCTTACATTTTGTTAGTGCAGTTCTATGCCTTAGATCACAATCTACTTTCATGAGGTTTCTTTCCCACCTTTGCTACTTGTGAAATGAAACAAGCATAAGGGAGAAAAGAAATTTATCATGTAACAGTTACCTTCTTAGGCAGAAAAAAGTTTCAAAAACAATCCCTTTAGCATGAAAAACCTTTCTATTCCTTGAATATAAAGGAATAGAATATCAATCAGTCAGTGTATTACAAAAAGTCCTCTCATAAAAAAAGGATGCAAATTTGCCTATTTGTATACAGAGTTTTCTGATAAATAATTTAATTATATGAAAGATTTTTACATATTGATGTTATAAGAAATTTTGCTAACAAGTAAATTTTTGCCTTTTCTCACTTTCTCCTCCTCATAATGACTTGCGGGAGAGGAGTTCTGGGGTCACTTTTTTGCATCTGAAATTCGTACTGCACTGAATCCATACCTTAAACATGAAATAAAGAAATACTGAGCCAATACAAGTTTAAAAACTTTAGTCATTATTCACTACTTATTATTTTAGACAAGAAGTCTATGTATTTATTTTTCAGCATTTTATATTTCTCTTACACTGCCAGTGGATGGCCATTCATAGAGAGGGGAGTCATCATGAAAGCAAGGGAAGTCTGAGACATGGTCTGCCAGATCAGGCATTGGATAACCAAAGGAGAAGTACAGAATGGCCACGCTTAGAATATCATCAGAGTAAGCCAAAGAAGCACATAGTATTTGGACAGCTGAATTTAGGAACTCATCTTTGTGCTGGTAGGTGATCTCTACACATGATCAGCAGCAGTGTTCCGGGACTCCCACCTGTACTACTGTAACCACAGAAATGCCAATACTGGGTCAAACTGAAAGATCCATCCCACTATATATGTAACAGTTTTAAACCAGGATGCTTAGAGAAAGGTATAATAACAGGTCAAACATTGTAATGATTTTTTCTCAATATACTCTCCCAGCTTTCCAAAAATCAATGAATTTCCTGAGCTACAGATTCCATCTATGTTTAATACGCCTTCAGTAGGCGATCTCTTCCCACTTAGTTTTGGGGTTAACAAACTCAGCACAGCACTGTATTCTATACCAATATACCACTTCAGATTTTCTTAACATAGCACCACAAATTTTCTTAGCACAGCAGGCCGGGTTGTTAGGGCAGTGGATTGAGACAATAATTCCTGTGGTTGCGGCAGGGGAGGGGCTGATGACTGGGGCTCCGAGGTGGCTCCTGAGTGCAGGGGGAGGCCCCTGCTGAGGTGTCTCAAGGCCAGATAGCTGCAATATGGCCCTGAGCCCAGGCATCCTAATACCAGGAGAGGCAGGAGAGGGAGAACCCGCTCAGGGCTCTGACAGGAGCAAAAGACAGATTAATTTCCTTGGTTTCTACTGAGGAAAAGTCTCACCTACAGGCATTTTGCAGGGAAAACCTGCAGATGTCACTGACATCTAAATAGTTGTGTAGGTAGCTTCTATCCTACTGTACCAAAACCTGTCAACCCTGCCAGTGCAAACTTTGCAACTAAAATTTGTTCTGTGAGGTGCTTTAATGTCACATTTTGTCTCTATAGGTCAGACCACTGGAGACTAGGTCGTAAAATAATGAGAAGAATAAGATCATGTCTTGTTCAGTCATTAAACCTCAGATCACTTCAAATGCATGGCACTACTAATATGGCAAAGATGCCCTGCTGTTGCACCAACACTTGCCTTGAAGAAAGATCAAGAAAATAAGTTGACTGTCTCCTTGGGTTAAGCTTATGAGTTCATGAGTGACCAACAGAGTCACTGTAAAATTTTCAAGCAATTTCTGACTTCACACACAGTATCTAATTTGAACAAATAGAAGCAATACTTGCCTCAAAGTCGATTCCTGCACCACTTTTCACTGACTTGTAAATATTTAATTTGCTAGGCAGGTACCTGCAGCAGTGTGAAGCTGCAACCTCCCAGATCACTATTACATCTAATTTCTGAACTGGCAGAGTTCCTTTCCTGATGGGACCTGGTATGACCGTTTCTCTGATGCTTCATGTTCACCTCCATAAAAATCTTCCCCAGATCCATACTCTAGCATCAGTGCTGAACATCTCATATTATTGCTACAATTACATGGGACAACCCTGTGCTAGCTGTTCCTCACCTGAAACCTGAACCTACAGGAGAAAGTTGCAAATTGCAGTGTCTTGCACGTAAAAGCTGCTCTCCAGGGAGTCCTCCCACCTTCTCAGTGTGTAAACTGAGGCACTGCCAGCACTCACAGGCTGCAGAGATTACAAACACAAGTATCAAAAATTAATTCTCTTTTGCTGAGATATTACATGTTATTGCACTAGGTGAAACATCCCATGTGAAATTGGGAAGCCTTAGTCTTGCTCTTAGCAAACTGGAACCTCAATATACTCTGCAAATCAAACAAATCTCCAGGTGTTTTTGAAAGCATCCTGTCACTATTCTGCTTAATGTGATTGTTTTAACATGTTTTTATTATATTGTCAAAATTCCTGTGAAAACAGTAATCGCTTGGTCTATATTTCTGTGTATAATGAGACTAAATTCTATGGCCCTTCTAATTCTCCTTAGTAAAATGTTGAGTATGCCCTGATATATGAGAATATTTACTTATCTCCTACTCACTGTAATTGACAATGTTTCACCTTTTTTCACATATCTTATTCTCTCTCTCTTCTATTTCTCTTATTGCCCTGTTGTTCCTTTATAACACTCACAGTTCAGTACTTTACAATGAAACAGGTATTTCATTCACTGAGGAAAGGCACTGATACGTCTCTGAAGTTTTAGATTTTTGAAGAAAGAATGGGGAGTTTCTCTGATCTGTACAGATAGTCAGGGTATAGTTAATTTAACTTTTCTTTTTTTATACAATTAAACACAAAAACCATAGTTCTACAAAACCTTCACATAAACTTTTGCTAAGACTACCACAGTATTAAACTTGATTGAATTATATCATACTAGATTATTTTGCTTTAGAAGTCCCTAGCTGTAAGCATAGTTTGCCAGAGAAAAACTAATATGTTTAATCTACACTGCTAAATCAGTTTATCTTCAAATTACATAGTATCATTGCACATCTCAGTAGATTTTTGTTATCTGTGATTCAATTTTTAAAGTTTGGTATTTTCAAAATACATTAGGCAAAATCTGTATTTTTACTGGCTAGTGTGAAACTTCTTTTCATTTGCTGTCTTTATCATAACCACTATGCAGAAGAGAGGGAGCCTATTAAAAGTGCATGACAGAAGAAATGAAATTATTCTTGTTTTACTTAAAGATTAAGGTAATACTTCTACACTGTTCAAAACAGGATTGGGGTCATGAACCTGCATTTTACATAGCTCCAAACTTATAAATATATCTGAGTTTTGATGGGAGAACCATATATGCATGGAAAGAAAAATGGACTTTTCCTACTTACCTCCTCAGTGTTTTCACATCTGATGTCCACACAGAAAGTTTGTGTCCCAATGAGTTTTGGGATAGGGAGTCACTACCGCATGAAACTTTGTTCAAGGAACGTGTGGACAAGGCATTGTGGGACATGGTTTAATGGGCATGGTGGTGTTAGTTGATGGTTGGACTTGATCTTACAGGTCTTTTCCAACCTTAGTGATTCTGTGATTCTGTCCGGGAGAGCTGATGTAAAGGCATGTCATGTAGACTTGATGCAACAGAAACTGGGGAATCACTGAGGAGGGGATCAAGAGAAAAAGTGAGCTAACCTAGATGACAGCATATAAACACCAGCTCTGCAAAAGTACTCTCAAGTTATATGGATGGGGCAAGATGGCTTTTGTGAAGGCCACTCTGCAGAACGAAGCTGTTGTTAAAGCATAAGATAATGAAACTTGCACTGGATTTTTCTTTGTTTCAAAATGAGGAAAGGTTTAAGACTGTATCATGAGAAAAAGGCCAGAGAAGATTGAGGGAAAAGAACCAGAGAGAAGGAGGACATGAGTGAAGTCAAAGGTGGAATGGATGAAAGTAATAATGAGGAAGGTTCTCTCTCTCTCTCTCCTTCCTTTCCTTTCTCTCTCTGTCTTTCCTTTCCAGGAAAGGGGAAAGTTAGGGAAGACCAGGTGTAAAACATCTGTGTCAGTACTGAGGAAATTAAAAAACAGCATAGGAAAGAGAGAGGGAAGGTCAAGGAAAGGTGTTGTTGCCATCATTCTTTGTTTCCTTTCAGAAAGGTCTGCCTGTCCCATTTCACTGTCTCAAAATCAGCTGCTGTTGTGACTCCTATCTTCAGAAGTCCATTTGACAATTTCTTCAGTTAGCAATGTCTTCTGTGGTATCACGTTGCATATATAGCTGTGCCACACTAAGCCTGCAATATTATAGATATTTGAACTTTAAATTTTCAATTGCTTTCTTTTTTCCCCCTCTTCTTTAAAGCATGGACTTTGATTAGATCTACAAATGTGTTATATATCCTTCCTTCTTCATGTTCTCACTATCCCTAAATGCTCACAGCTACTGAATTTTGTCTTCAAACACCACCTTGTGCCTTGGAATTACAAATTGGATATATATGTTAGGAGAGACAAATGGCAGTTTAAAAAAATAGTAAGCATTTTAGAAAGCCTGAATTTAATCTTTGCTCATATACTCTTACACATCTCGGATGGGTAATGCATTTCCTGTCATTTATTACTAGGCTCTGTTGAAATGATAAGCAGCATTTGGAATATATGATTTTGTAATTCAGTCTAAGGCACTAAATCCAGACAGAGTGGTGCAAGAATTGAACACCATAGCGACAGCTTTATGTACCTGCAGTTTTTCATCATCTGCTTTCCTGGCGCTTTCATGAAATCAACAACATTGTTTTGGTGGTCACTTTGCCTGCATCATTGCTGCATACTGGAAGGTAAATCCCAATATCTGCTCTTTACTACTAGTTATTTTTATCTAACTGTGTTGATTTAGCGCTAATTAATTATAAGCGGTGTCAGATAAATTAAATATTTCCAGGTGTGTATTTCATTAAGGCGTTTTAATCAATTTTATTAAGGCAGTAACTCACCAAATCAACATGCTTAATTGGCCAAATAAGTTATACAGAAAGTAAGAATAGTGTCACAGTCAAATTGAAGGCTTGGGTAAAATAAAATCTATACTAATGATGGACTGCACACTGTGAAAGATCTTGGACAAGTCATCTATTCCTAAAACTTCACATTTAGATATAGATTTTAACTCTTTCCTATTTTTTGATCAAGACTTTCCGATGAACAGGAATAACCCAGCAAACCGTTACTAGAATACGAGTTGCTGGTTTTCCTTTTCTTCTCTGCCTTATCAAACAACTATTCTCAGACTAATCCTTTTTCCAAGACTATATTCCTTCAAGCTGCAGGCCAAGTGTGGCGCTAGCCTGTAAAGGAGAGTTGTAGGTCTCAGAGCTACCGTCACAGAAATGGAAGTCTAATATATCTCTTCTAATCCTATCATTTAGTCCAATAGGATGCTTAAGTTTGGTATCAGCCTAACTTTCTAATTTAACTTCTGCAGTATTTAAAGAATTCAATAGTCCCTTATTTTATGTCATGAGGGTTAGCCTACCATGGACAATGGAAAAACCTGGACAGTGTGTTGACTGCCCTTTCTTGCCCTAATTTCTTTGTCTTTGCACTGTGCTCTGGATTTTGAGGGGCCTTGTTGGCCTGAATTAACATATTTGCACAGTATTTGACTTAAGTCTCAAGTGCTGCATAAAGCACTGAGGAATACAGGGCAAGAATGGCTCTTTGCAAAACCAGCTCAAGTGTCCCTACCTTCCACTGCATGTTTTCTGTTGTGGGGCATCACGCAGCGACTTATAGACTAACTGTTCATGGAATAAGCTGGCCTTTGTCTGCGCTTTTTAGCTTAAACTGAATGCTGCTTGAGTGTGACTAAGCTTCCTCCTCATGCAAACTACCCTTGAGGAAGTACTGCAGTAATTTTATGCCTGTGTTAATAAACTAGGTTATTGATACACTCCTGGCACAATCAGAGGTTTGACAGTAAAAAACCTACAATAATCTGAACATTTCCAGTCACTTTCATGTGCTTTGTCAAAAACTATTAAAATACAGGAAAGTACTGTGAGTTTCCAAATTAGGCTATCTTTATATGAATGTAAACACCCCGGAAGTTTACAAATACTTTAACAGCAAACTCTATTAAGTCCTGTATGTTTTCAGATTTCTCAAGCTCTCAAATAGCATGTTTGTCCAGCACTACAAGCCAGTTAACAAACATAATACCTACAAGAAAAAATATTGTTGCTTTGTCACATAACACTGCCCTACTATTTTAACACCTCCATCAAACAGCAGAAATCGGCAGAAGTCTTGCAGGCCACTTTATCAGTGAGTAAGAATGCTGAATGTATGCAGAGTCCATGTCCCCAGTGTAATTTGCTTTTCTCCATGTAGATGTTCACACCCCTCTAACAGGTTTCAGAACAATACTCTCCCTTAAGAGTATTTGCTCTTGCTCAGGGATCTCAGTCTCAAGAACAGAAGAATCATATATTTAACAAAGTGGAGGAAGGTAGTCTCCAGATTGTTGTACAGATCTATATTCTAGCGCCGCTGCCTCTACTTAAGACCTGGAATAGTAGCAGACATGCAGTAAATACTTCCAACACTGAGCATTTCATTGCATGCTAAGAAAAATTCTGTTTGTTTTGATAATACAGCCAAGCAGCAACTAGCATTTATTTTGGGGTTTTGTTCCAGCTCCATCAGAGTTAACAGACTTTTGTACAAGTCCTGTTTCACAGAATCTTATGGAAAAAAGAACAGTAGCAGTAATTCAGAAAAAGAATTGTCGTCATCTGATTTCTGTAAAGATAGCCAAGTAAATATGAAAAAGTTAATCTTTCAAAGAGACAAGAGCTAAATATCCTGCTGAATTCAACAGTTTTAGAGTATACAAGGAATGGTTAACTATATTAACAAGCAATCCTTGAAATAAGCAAGGAAGGAACAGGGGCTTTCTTGCCTCTGGCAGTGCACAGCACCATCTCTGGACACCGCTAAGCTATCCATGCCAACTGTGATTTTATTTCTTGGCTTATGAAGCTGCTTCTGAGAAGCTGAATGTTTGCCTTTGGAAAACAATAGGCTGACCCAAATAGCAAGGTTTATCAAAGTATTATGAAAATAGTGCCAAGTGCTTTCCAATGCTTTGAAAATTATTTTTTTCTTATCTAAGCCCTTTTTCACTGTGGAGCTTTTAGTGTCATCTACCTGTAGCACGGGACCTTTACTCATAAAAATATAGCAGTAATATTACCATTTTTGTCTATTAGTCATTGATGTACAGAAGCAGAGAGGGTTTGGCAGTAAACAAGCTTGAGTTCATGCCTCCATTTGTTTTATTTATTTTTGCAGTCTATTTAAAATGGATTCTCTTTTGGGCTTCTTGCTTCTGCAAGCAGTAAATCAGGCAGTGGAGCGAAAGAATGCTTGAAAGGATTACAGCACCAGTTGGGCTTAAACAGCTCCATCATATCAGGGTAAAAAGGTCAACTCCACTGTAATGAACCCAGTGTTTAGGAAGCTAGTGTCTTGTGCTTTTTCACATAAATGTTGTTTTAATTTACGTGATGTTATTATTCCTAGTGTGACTGTGTGATCAGACCAATGCAATTCTATTGCTCCTGAAAAGTGATACTCAACATTTTGCTCTTAATCCAGAATTCGCATATATATAGGTGTATAAAACTACAGAATAATTACCTTCGTGTTCATACGGTGTTATTCAAGTTTCCTGCCCCCCCCCCCCCCCCCCAAAAAAAAAGCTTCCAATTTTCACCTAGCTATATGGTGAGAGCCATAAGGTGTAGAAACTGAAAAATTCCACATTAGCCATTTGTATAAAATGCAAAAGGTAAGTAGGTAATAATGCATAGACCTTTTCCTGTAAAAAACACTTCAGGAGAAGTAACCTGCAAGAGATGAAATATTGAAGCATGTGAACGTTCATGTGGTAAAAAGAAGTTCCATTCTACATGTTTACACATGTAGTTATTGACCTGCTTTTCAGTGAACATTTTCTTCTATTTCTATGTCTTCTTATTGCAGTAAAGAGGAGAAGCTATGTCTAGTTGCTGTCCAACCTATGCAGTTCATAAAGAGCCTAACCTCTCTTGTAATTACGCTAAATCTAAAGGAAGGAATTAAAAGCTCTAAGGAAATGGAGTTCAAAATTCCCTAAGACTTCTAATGAATATGCTGGATCGGGGGCACAAATAATGCAGAAAATTATTTGGCATCCCTAGTCACAGGTTATCAATAACACAGAACTTACAGTCTAATTAAGACAATAGAGACAGCAGCCTATGTTATATGTTTTTCTCTCTTAACACAAATTGGCCATATTGTCACCAGGCCAGAGTTCACTGCTTTTGAAATAATAGGATGTAAAGTGTAGATAATGCCATAAATTAGATTAAACATACAATGATCACAGATGTGGAGGAAATAGTTTGAAAATGCAAAAGCAAATAGGTTAAAATACTACCTCTAGTTGCAATTTAACATTTGCTACTATAATATTACAAACATATGTCTATCATGTAACTGGGGCACAAAGCTGGTCCCATTTACAGGAAAAGTAATACTAAAGTAATGGCTATACTGGGACATGTTAAAAACATCTCTCCATCTACTTCTCTGATTGTACTTTAGGTTAAAACTATCTACATTCATTTGAAAACCATAATTATGTTATAATTAGATATTGATCATTACACATAATGCTTTCACACACAGGTGCCTAATTTTTTTTGTTGTTTAAGTTTCACTCTAGTAAACCTTTAGAGCCAAATTTATCTTTATCATCTTTATTATTATTTTCCCTTAATGACCTGACAACTCAATGCAGGAGATTAGAAAGGAGGCAAGAGGGAAAAAGAGTCATTAATGTGAGTCTAAAAGACCAAGCTATCAGTGAGTTCACAATTTCAGCTTCCAAAACATTTTGAAGAAGCCTGTTGATGGTGCCTTTTAGAAAATCATGTCAGAGACGTTGTATCTGATTGGATGCACATTTAGGCAGCTATTTTCTTGTGACTTATGACATCATTACTTTTTCATAAACTTTGTCATGAACTAAAAAAATACAATGGGAGGAAGCAGGTAAGAAGGAGAAAAAAAAAAAAGAAAAAAAAAACCAGCATGAAAAATGCAGGCATGAAGCTACAGTGAAAAGATTCAGTGTAGAGGAAGGAGATGACAGAAGTCAATAAGCCAGTCAGTTCAGGGCAGAGAAAATCCTGCCAAAGCTGTAAAAAAAATTATCAGATACATAAGGCAGCAAGAGAAAGTTTCTGATGATCTAGTTGTTGGCCATCACTCATGCTGTTTGCTTTAAGTAAATTGAAAGCTCAATTATTATAATATATTCATTTTAGCATCTCAGTATGACTCTTTCTATTTAATTTAAAAATTGAATGAATGACAGTCTCATTAACATGTTACAATCAACTGGAAAGACAGGAGATTTTGCTATTTGAGGAATAGTATGCTTATAATTTAATATAGATTGTATAAAAGAAATGCTAAATAACATGAGAAGAAATGGGAGGGGTAGCATCTATTTTCATTCAGATGAAAAATCTCCTGCAATTTATGTAACAGTAACATAGAAAACAACCTGATAGGTACATTGTAGTAAGAAACCACATGTGAGGTCTACCTACCACTGTTGGGCAGTTAACATCTCACTATTATTTCACTAAATAATCACAGAAAAATAGAGATTATCTAGTCCATGTCAACTTACTCCAGATATCTCTACTTCCAGTTTCTTCTGTAATGAGAATTCTAGTTTGGGAATCTTTCCTTAAAGAGGTGAATATGATGACTTTTATGTCCTATTAGCTGATCATATACTGTTGCAGAGTAAGTATTTGCTAGCTGGTTTACACACGGCACCCTACAGCCATTCTGAATCTCCCCTGGGGCTACACCAGTAAAAAGCAGTGTGCCAGAAATCCGAATTTGGGCCATGGTCTAATAAAACTATCCTGCATATCTGATCCATCAATAATGCCTCATTCTGGGATTTTTCACTCAATCCTCAAATATTTGAATACTGCTTCAGAGCAATTGATTTATGTGCTTATTCTCGACACTATGTTACTTAGAAAACTGTTTCACAAATTGATTCAGTATCTCTTTTAAGCAGTTAATCTGAAGTTCTCCAAAGAGTTACAAAGCTTAAGCTTTGTAATTTATTAGTAGAAATAACAAAAATGAACAGTCACTGCTACACAAGAAAGATTTCTTAGGTCCTTCAGTGTCTTCTGCTTCAGTTCTCTCCTGAGAATCAGGCATTGTTAAAATCAGACATTGACATTTCTCATTTTATGCTCCACTTCAGCATGATATAGTTAATGTTAGACTTTAAGACCACAAACTTTACAGTAGTCTTTTATTGCTGCTCTGTGTCTTCCTGACTTCAAAATTCTCCTGAGCTTTAATTAGGGTCTCTACATCCCTTTTAGGTTTTCAACCTCTTTTAAAAAGCAGCAGGTTCTCTCACCAAACACTGCCTCAGGATTTGTCTGACTACATAATAGTTATTCATTTGAATAAACTCTGAGGTACAAACATGCAATCAGAAGCACAATCTGCACTAAGGAGATGCAGCTACTCTTCCTTCCACAACAGCAGTGAGAAGCCTTGGAACCAGAGTATTACTGCTGGGCTGGGTAATAAAAAAAAAAAAAAAAAAAAAGCAGAACTGAAGAACATCTGAGACTGAATACTGAACAAAACTTTTCTTTTTTCCCAGTCAGAGGACTAGCAAGCAGCTGAACTATGTGAGGACAGAGGAAGCATAGTTCCTTAGATTTTTTTTGAGGAAAAAGAGGACAACATGAAAGTTGCAAAGGCGAAGATTAATGACAATTCCCTAACACATAAAAGAATTTGTCACAAGCTATTTGAAAACAGTCGTAAAAGGAAAAGGCTGATCTTACGCCATTAGAACTTGGGCACTAAATAAAACAGACTGGTGGCAGGCTTCTCAGCTTCAAATGGTATTTTCTAAGGAATACATGTACCCAATAAAAACTAGCGAAATACCTTGTATGAAGCTGAAGCTCTCCGGAAATACAGAAGAAAACCGCTCAGGTTCTGAAACAGAAGTGCATCTGTACCTGTCTTTAGTAAGCGTCAGCAAAAAGGAAGATTTTCAGATGATATCTTAATTTTCAACAGCACCCCTGAAAAGCTCCAGAACTTGTAATAGCTGTAACAAGTTTTCAGTAACTAAGACTTGGAAAACAAAGTGGGAAGCAGTATGGTACAAATGAGAGCAAGTATTTGAGATTATGCAAGAAATGAAACACAAGAGGGAGTAATTCTCAGGGAATAATAAAAAAAACCCCCAACCAACAAACTAACAAAAAAATAAGATAGAAGATTTTGACAGACATAAAACTGAAGAACCAACCCAGAGTCTTAAAAAAGAAAGGTTTGAAGGACAATGTTTGGAGGATGCTGGAAGATGCAGTGATCAGCATTTGCCACTCTTTATACCTGTGTTTATAGAGCGGACAGTATCCTGACACAGCAGCTGTAATAAAGAATATCAGATACTACAAGACTGAAGGCAGAAAGGTATGCCAACCAAGCCAGAGTCTAATTAAACAGAACTTGTAGCAACACACATTCTAATAAACACTACTTTTTTTTTTTTTTTTAGAGAATTCCCAGCTTTGCCCAGCAAAAGAACAAGAGAAACAAAAAAGGCAGTATTTGTTCTGCATTTAAGAACATGTACAGATATGATGAAAGAGCACCAGGAGTCTCAATAGCTTTCCATGGAAGCTTAAGACCTACCAATCCTTATCACCATGTTAAGGATTTGTCCTTAAAATATCCAGTCTGTCTATGAATGCATAGAGATGATATCTTCAGAAAAATGTGCCCACTCAATTTTGAAGCAGGGAAATGAAGTTACAAATCTAAATAGTCATGTATCTTTAGTATCTAATATGTACATATCTAATAGTTATGTATTTTTATACCTATCAAAGTACTTAAGTAGGTAGTTTCCAAATAATCACTCTTGATTTTGTCTTAGTCACCAGAATATTGATAAACAGCTGAAAAGTAGCCCCCCCATATGCTGTTTACAACAACAACAAAGAAAAAATATCTAGCAAAATATGAATATAACAATATACAATTCAAAGTCATTTTCAGAAAAAAAAAAGCCTTGAAAACAATCTGATCCAAGGTAAATAGATTAAATAAAGGTCTGGGTTTTTTTTTTCTTTTATCATATAATGTCCTTCAACATTTGTCCTGTTCAATCTGTATTCTTGCAACTTTCTCATAAAGTCTGCAATGGATTTCTTACAGCAGATAACACTGTTTAGTGCTTTTAATTTTTTATGCCTTAGAACTTAATAGTATCATATTTTCAGTCATGCTAAACTAAGACACATCACAAAAGAAGATTACTAAATGCATGAGGGTTACTAGAGCAGGTCCTATCATTCAGGAGATGGAAAAGAGACTGCCAGGCTAAGACTGTAACCACAGGCACTATCTTGATTCTGAAAAGAAACATGTGGAACTTCAAAAAATTCTAAAACCTGTAAGTCATGAGTCACAAAAATGACAGTAAATTTAGAGATATAAAATTTTCTGTTTCATGCTACCCAAGATAAAATGTCATATCATATATATATATAATTACATATAAAGCCTGCTTCTTTAGGCATCCACTCTATATATCTTGAACAAGCCTTGAATGGCTGCATTTTTTTCATTATGGAAAAGCTGCAGCAATGAATTTTCTATGCAAATGGTTCTGTGCTCTGTGACTTAAGGGGGAGTAAGGACAATTTCCTTTACATTGTATTAAATTTTGCAGAATTCCAGCAAAAGGCTTACTGCTCACTTCCACTACTTAATGGTGCTTTGTACTCGACCTAGAGGCAGATGATGTTATTTATTAAATCATGTGGAAATTGCAAGTATTAAATGCCTGGATGACCCTTCACAGCCCATAGTACCAACTAACAGAAAAGAGGTGTCTGTCATATCTTAAAGCTGTTGTAGTGATGGATCGGCAGAAGAGTCTACCTTCTTACTACATTCATACAGTTCTTTCAATAAAGCCTGAGTACACAGATGTCACAGAGGGACAGACGATTCTTCTTAATCTTTGGCAGCAGCATAAACACTGCAGTAAAGGAATACAAGAGGACTTATTTCCCCTTGTATTTATCTAAATAAACATCCCCCTTATTTATCTAAATAAATTAATTTCTTCTGCAGTTGCTGAGAATGACACGTTCAGGGAAGGTAGAACAGGCTACTACTAAAGTTTAATTACTCCTGTGGAATATTCAAGCAGCTACAGCTAATAGTGTCTGAGTAGTTTCCTTCTCAGAAAGATTTTCACTGTATCCCCTGTGTGGACAACTCCCACGAGACTCATGTGTGTTCAGTAGCCAGAGCAGAACAAAATATCAATATTCACCACTGAGGGACTTTTTTTTTTCTTTTTTTCTTTTTTTCCTGTAAGTCAAAGACAAAAAAATATGCACTGTCCTAGAACCTGGTATGCAACTGGAGGTGGAAAACATTCCCTGAAGAAAAGGACATCTTTAGGAATGGGTTAGTCATTTAGCTACATCTTCAAAGAAAACACTCTAAAAATGAGATTACTGACTTCCTTCCTGGCTCTTCCCAAACAGAAGTAAGAAAGCAAGCTAGTCTGTGGACAGCTTGCATACTTTTCTATTTATCTAGCTAGAAAATCTTCTAGAAATGTTTGTTGT
The DNA here is from genome assembly GCF_030936135.1 of Gavia stellata. Classification (NCBI taxonomy): domain Eukaryota; kingdom Metazoa; phylum Chordata; class Aves; order Gaviiformes; family Gaviidae; genus Gavia; species Gavia stellata. Next base: position 86,290,659 of record NC_082596.1, read on the forward strand.
CATTAAAGCAAGATTTTTCACGTAGTATGAATGAACGCCTATGCGTGGTACTGACCATTCACACAATCACTATAAATTGTAGGTAATACATTATGAGACTGTCCATTTTAAGTATATTTTAAATGTATGGTAATTACCTCAACAATGAAATCATTTTAGTACCTAAGTGTTTGACATATACATTTGCTGTACCAGGAATTGTATTACACATTAGCGTTAATGTCCCATAAAGCCGCTACTGCCATAGGAATATCGACAACATTTCCATGCATTCAATGAAATATGCAGAATCAGATGATTAAAATGAAGTGTCAGAGGAACTTACCAACAAATTCATGCTTGTTCTTTGCTTCTGCCTAAAACAGTCAAAGCTGTGATTCAACGAAATTTCAGCAGCAAGAAAACCAGTAGGTGATTTACTTGATTTCAAGCTCACGTTGGGTGGCAAATGTTGTCCATGGGAGTAATAATTCTTACTATGGATGAAACAGTAGTTGCCACTTTTCTGTGAGGTAACACAACATTCTAGCTGGAGAAAACACTGGCTGCTTCAGAGAAGGAGTACCTCCTAGTGCCTGGATTTGTTTGAACTGAATATCGAATTTGCGCTAAGGTAGTGCCGTTCCCATCCTTTGGCAGAAAAAAGGTGCACAGGCAGGGAGGAAGCTATAGTGTTGTCCAGCACATCTCACAATCTGCAGTATCAGGACATAGATTGGGGCGTACCTGCCCTCCAGTATAGACAATGCCATTCCCTACCAGTCCCATTTTCTATCTTTTTTTTTGAGTATAAGTTAAATTACACTCTGCATGCCGGGAACAATATGATAAGCAGGGAAAAATTTCTTGTAAATGACTAACATTGTTTCCTTTACACTCATCCTTTCATTAAGCTGATAGTTATGTAAATTACTTATGGCAAGACTTGAATCAATCTATTTCAGTTCAAATCACACTTAACATTAGCTCTGTAGATGAGTTCATAGATCATGCTTTGTCAACAGAAATGACGGTGATTGCAATTCAGTTTTAGTTTAAACCTAAATTAGTAAAATTCTTTTAAAAGTCTCTCCTGAAGAAGACAATTTATCTCTCTTGCATCCAAACTCTCCAACAGCACTGTACTTTTCTGAATATATACACAGAGAAGAGGAAAATACAGTGCAATATATTCCTTCTGTATATTGAATTGCCTGAAGATTACAATACTACTATGCTGCATTTAATACTCAAATTACTTTCCTGGAGCTGTAAAACAGAAACAGATGTAGGCAGTTTCCCATTTAATGAATTAGGGTTGATAGAAAAATGACACCCAACAAAACTGTTACATTTAAGATGTCAATTTTACAATAATTTGTTAATTCATCTGAACAACATTAAACAATAGTTTGATGTTGTAAGAGGAGATTCTGTGCAGCTTTTTACCATTTCCCTTAGGTTCTTTAGGTGCGGCAGGAATTAAAATTACGCTATCAGAGATATTAAAGATAGAAGAAAATATTTTGTGCTTTTATTATTATTTTTTTTAAAGTCAGCTTTGTTGTGTAGACTTATAAACTAGTTCTTCAGATCCTCTTTAGAACAGTTCGTAACTGGGCTCTAATGATGTAATTATTATCACATTTGATAAGCCTCATTTTAACACCTACACTTCCTGTAAATGAAGAACACAAGCAGAAGCTTAATTGTAGCTGCTTGCTGAATATTTACCTCTCAGCTCAATAAATCATGACGGTTCACCTCTTCCAAAGTCAATAACTATTTAATATTCTATTAAGCTGATGGGAGTAAAAGAATGGTAAACCATGTTTCTGCTATAGCAATGTAATTAACTCAACCAGGGAACAATTCCCTTTTCATTTAAAATGGCAATAAAGCATCCGTTATTCAAGGATGCGATCATTATAGAATTGTGTGGAAAGAAGTGAACCCTGTAAACTTGGACTTAATTCAGTTTTCTGAGTGGGAATTTAAAAAAACTGTAAAATTATAACTTTACTACTTTAGCGCCATACTATTTGTGAAGAAATTTTTATGTTGAGTCCTCAGCTGATGATAGCTCACCTAACTGGATAAAGTCAGGGAGAAAATAATGTAGAATTTTCATTCATAGATTAATAGTGAATATGCTGTCCTTTAAAACAGCCAAATTCTAGATAGCCTCAGCTCATTATATGTTAGAGCTTTGGAATCCCTTAATTTATAACAGTTGGATTATTCCCATGGTAGAGCAAGATAGATTTACACTATCCTTCCTCCATTTAAAGGGACTTGACAAGACTGAGGGAAGGAATCAGTTCTTCAAAGAAGAATGTGATTTCAAAGAAAATATCATGCCACTTATTAAGAATTAAAAAAACAGCTTTTTCACAAAATCTGAATTTGGCTTCCTCCCTCCTTTTGTCTCCAGGTGCAGCACTGCGGAAGAGGGGAAGAAGGATAATAACAATCACTATTTGTTTTTAATTTCACCTGCATTCTTCATCTCCTTTCTCCATGACAGAGACAGCAAAGGGCCACAGCAGTCAGAACTAAACCTAACCCATTTGCTCCTGTAGTCTTTAGACAACTGAATTAGTTACAGACTAACTGATTAGCTGCTGCGTTTTACCTATCTATGACTCTGCTCAGGTCTTATGCTTTTCTACTGCTTTTCAACATGTTCGTCTCCTTACAAAGTCCACAGATTTTATTAGCATCTTTTCTAACAAAATAATCTATTGGAGGAAAATTACGGAGCATGTAAACTGATAAATGGCTGAGTAGCACTTCCACAAGGTGCCCTACGTGTATAAATTAAATCTCACTCAAATTTAGTGAATTCCAGTACAGCAAGCATGCTAAGATAAAAAAGAAAAAAAAAAAGAGTATCTAAGTAATTCCCTTGTAATTCAGTGGGGTGCTTGCAAGGATCTGAGCTCAATAGTATGATCAGGAGATCTACCTCTAAGTTACGTCTAACATCTCCTGCTTCTGACATGGACAAGGTGGGTGGGTTTGGGTTGTGTTTTACTAATTGGATCATTGTGCAGGCCTCTGGATGTGGCTTTAGGACACTAAGCTGATGTTGTCACTGTCCTCTTCCTTAAGTTTATATATCCCAGAGGAATCAGCCTTTGCTGGGGAAGTTTGCAGTGGAACAGCCTTCTGAGCTGCTGGTAAGTAGGCATCCTTATGAAGTGACAGATCAGTGAAGTTAATCTACATATAGCCATACTGTGCATTTGTACACTGGTATGGGTACAAACTGATCAATTCTGCAGCCATTGCTGATACCAATAGAAATATATAAAATCAGGATTCAACTTCTCTAATATTCACTGATATACATTTTATATATTTTTCTCTGCCAAAAATAAATATTTGATTAAAACAACACTGAAGTTCAGTTCCTTAGTCTCTCAGACAATTGTACCTCTTTTTTCTTTTTAACACATGTGGAACTACACAAACTGACACCACCTGAAGATTTGGCATGCTACATAGTTCTTAATAATAAGAAGATGCAGATTAATGTGCCTTTTTTTTTATTAGTAAGTAGTGGAAAAGAAAAATGTGGAACTAATTTTTTAAAGTTTCACAATGTGGTGGGTGGACCATGACTGGGCAGAAACTAAGATGGAAAAGTTCATGGGTTGAGAAAAAGACAGGGAGATTCCTTACCAATTACCATCATGTGCAAAACAGACTCCACTTGGGGAAAATGAATGTAATTTATTACCCATTAAAATAGAGTTGGATGGTGAGAAAAAAGTCAAAACTAAATCACCTTCCCTCCCTCCATCCATCCTTCTTCCCAGGCTCACCTTCACCTCTTCACTCCCAACTCCTCCACCTCCTTCCCAGACAGGTGCAGGGGGATGGGGAATGGGGGGGCTGCAGTCAGTCCATAACAGCTTCTCCCTGCTGCTCCTTCCTCCTCACACTTTTCCCTGCTCCAGCCTGGGGCCTTCCCACGGGCTGCAGGGAAACACCCGCCCCACCGGGGGCTCTCCCGGGGCCGCAGGGGCACCTCTGCCGGGGCGCCTGGAGCTGCTCCTCCCCTCCTCCCGCCCTCCCCTCGGGGCTCGCAGGGCTGTTTCTCACCCCGCTTCCCTCAGCCCTGGCTGCCGGGCAGCCTTTCGCCCTTTCTCACAGGGGCTTTCCCGCCGCGGCTGAGGGGCTCAGCTGTGCCCTGCGCTGGGGCCGCTGGAGCCGGCGGGAACCGGCTGTGTCCGGCAGGGGGCAGCCCCGGCCGCCCCTCACAGGGGCCGCCCCTGCAGCCCCCCCACTGCTGCTGCTGCCGCCAGACCTGAGCACCTGCACCCTGATGCACATCATAACTGTAATTTATACTATGAAGCAGGAGAATATAAAGGTGTTACAAGACCATATTTGCTTTAAAACTCTGCACACGTTAATTTTTTTTGCACTTTACGTTTAGCCCCACCAGCAATAACATTACAGATCTATACAGACAAGCTAAGTGTGAAGCATATAATCAGTCTTTTGGGAAATAACATGGTTGGACAAGTCTTTACTTCTACAGTATGATGGGAAGACAGACCTTAGGTTTTGTTATGCAAGTGCAAGAATTTTTTGTGGATTCAAAGGCTAAATCTAGACTACTCTACGTTGTGCGATGATATGTATGCGTACTTCTAAACCATCTTTTAGGATATATTTCACACACACAACCATGATGAGCTGGGAAGCATGTTAAGAGGCTAAAGCTGAAGCTGGTTCACAGCGGGAAAACAGACATGATAGTTTTTCAGTATAGTCACCTCTTATTTGCATCAGGATAAAAGCAGTTCCAGCATCTCTGGTTTATTTTAATAGAAAAGTATCCTGTATGGCCAGTCTTAGGTTACTTCTCTCATAATACTCCTGGAATCTCTAAAGAAAAGAAAAAGTAAACGTTTTAGCAAACGCATTGAGCAACAGAATACTCTTGTCAATGCAGGTGTTACTGAAGTCATCAATAACTAAATGACAATGAAAGCACTGATTTCTAAAACAGGAAGATACAAAAGCTATAAAATTGTTAAAAGCTGGCTGGGTGGGGGGGTGACTTAATGAAATGTTTTAATAGAATTATTATGAATTAATTATTAATAAAAATCACAGGTTAGTAGTATGATATTCCAAAGACATGCAGAGGGATAAAGGAGAGCTGAGGAGTAACCGGGTGCCTGCTCGGCTTGAGCAGTAAGGGCAAGCAAGAAGCCAGAGCTGGAGACTGGGAACATGTCAATATGGAGACATCTGCACCAAGCAGCCGGGAGGAGACACTCCGGGCGCCAACCGGCCTTCCCATCGGGTGGTCTCTGGGTGCTCTGGTGCAGGGGTAGTCGCTGTGCAACCTACAGGCAGGCATTACTAAAACCAGTTGAATCCCATTTGAGAGGAAATAGAAGACACATAAATTGCAATTGTTGCCACTGTCTCTGGTTTTAAATCTATTCCCTGTGTGATTCAGCAGACCCAATTAAGGAGATTTAAGGACTTCTCAATTAAATACAGAAGACTTTCCAAGTACCTTTAAGAATCATATTTTTTAGTGTACAACAATTTCACCGCAATCCCACTGGCAATAAAACTGGCAGAGTCAGTAATTAATTTTAACACCTCTGATTGCTAAATTAATATTTTCTTATTAAAAATACATAATCTAATGAATTCCCAGTTAGCAATTCCACAGACAACTATAACTTTTACTGTTATTCTTCCCTGATTTACCCACGTATGTTTAAGTTTTGACTGAGTTGCAACTTTGCATATAGGTCCTGATCTCAGCTAAGAAGTCATTTTACAGAAATGTAGATTTGTTCAGTTGCTTTTGAACTGTTGCTATTTGTCACCTTTGTAAAAGACTTTTATTTTTCTCTTTGTCTTCCAGCTGCAAGCTGTTTGAAATTAAACCAGGTAGAGGCTCCTCTGACTTCCAGCAATAAATTTACTCCCAAGGGAAAGCCTGACCCTTTAAAGTCTCAGAAAGAAGAAAACTATTTTTCTCAGTTTAATTTTCAATGGACAGCCACACAGAATAGCTGGACTGGGTAAGCTTTGAAATGTGAAGGTTACAGTTTTAGCACTCCAGTGTATTATATAGCTTCCACCAAAATGAAAGCAGGAACCTCTGTTGTCTACCTGTGAGTAGACATTCTCTCATGCATTCTCTCAGCATGGGAGACAACATACTCTGAACACAGTAAAGAACCTATCTACAAAGGTGTATTGCCTATCTACAAAGGTGTATTGCCCTCTGAGGTCCTTCTGCATGTTGCAAACAGTCTTCCCTTTAATGCACATATGTAAGCTCGTTGGTTTAGAGCAGCACTGCCTATACTGCGTGAAGTCAGAGTCCAGAGTTTCTGCTCTGAGGTTAACTTAGGGCTCACAGGCAGCTGGCTGCTCTCTTTTTTTATCAGTTCTTCAAGAGTACTCATGGAAGCACCATTCCTGGTCCACCCAGTCATATAAGGTGCAGTCACAAAGGCACACTAAATCTGTCCGCAAATGCTGGTGTTTCTTCCTGCCTGTGCCTCTTTGTTTATCAAATAATCATTTTCAGTAATAAGGGAACAGAGTGTAAACATGCTCTTCACTAATTTGCTGTGTTTGAACATCTGATTCTTTAACGTTGTGAACGGGAAGCACTGATGATCTTTGTGACTGCACAGTTTGGTTCCAATTAAATTTTTAATGAAACAAAAGTCAAGACTAACTATGAGTTGTGGGAGAGTTTTGATTTCAACAGTGCCCTCTTACATCCTCTAATTTGGCCAGGTTTCCCCCACTGAACATAAATATTGATAGTTGACAAGACAAAAAACACTGAGTGGGGCATGGAGCGTACCAAGCAGTTTGCTTTTCTGAGCTGTCACTTGATTTTATTTTTTTTTTATTATTTTTAGGGGCTGTTGACAGATTGGCAATCAAGCCTATCTTGAATTTGCAAGTTCATTCAAATCTATTTTCAGAATGGATATCCCAGGGTGATTGTAAGGCAAAGGAAGCAAAGTGTGCCTGCACCATCAAGCACAGTGCTTTAAGCTGATAGAAAATGTTTGAAGCTATTTAACTTCTCTGTAGGAGCCCATGAAAGTCTGTTGCTTCCTGCCACTAATAAATGCCATGGAGGCCAGTTGCTTTCAAAACTCCCAATAAAACCCACGGGTGTTGTTTTTAAAGGAATGCAGCAGAAGGGAGGAAAACTAGTTTAAGAAACATTTGCAACAGTGAAATAGTGCTCAAAGCTATGGTATTAATGACAGTAGTCAGTAGCAGCATCTGACTGCCTGGATTTGAATGGCAATCTGCTTGGCAGTAGCAGTTTAAAACCAACGCAGATATTGAACTGCACCGTCCCTTCTGTACACATACCCAACAAACAACTGGGTGATCCGACCCTTGGATACTGAACTCTGTAACCAATCAGGTTAGATAAAGGAAAAATAAATTGCTTTGGATCTGAGGCTTGCTTTATTTAGCATTCATTCAGTGACAGTTTTGCTATCAGAAAAAGGAAGAAAAAACGCAAGTTTTTTTATACTAATGAAGATCTGCCAAGAAATAGTTTCAGTACCAGGGGACAGAGTCCCCAGCTGGTATAAACCGGCTCAGCTCCAGTGACTACAGCAACATCACACCACAGCTGTTGAGCTGTGAATGGGGCTGTACATGCCTGACATCAGGCTCCTAAAGTCACACTAAATAAGTTACAGTAAGATTATCAGAAGTACAGCATCTGCCTCTGGATCAAAAGACCTGATTGTTTTTTTCTTAAGTTTTGGTGAGGAAAAAGGGCCACTTACTCTTGATCCTTAAATACAGATTTAGAAGGATAACTCTAACCATATAATTTGGAAAAAGTCTTGCCTGGAGACCACAATTCAACATCTGGATAAATTCCATACAGTTTGAAAGACGATAGACCTTAAAGCTATCCTGCAATCCTGGAAAGTTAATTTAGTCATTTGAGAGAGACACTTTAAATGCATCCTCCTACATGCCAAGAATGGAACCCCGGTAACTGAAGAACCAGATTTCAGAGGAGGAAGGATATAAAATCTCATCTATAAAAGCTACATCTAGTTTTTCATAGTAACTTTTCCTCACCCTCCACCAACAAGAAATAAACAGTCTGACCCTCATGGTTTTGTTAAAGTGGCAGATGTAAACGATGGAATATTGTAGTAGTCAGAAAGGATTTATTAGTATGCTTTTCCCAAAGCTCCTGAGTTGTGCTAATGCACCTGTATGATATGTTACAGTTGGAAAATATTTTAGGTTACTAACTTCTGCAAATGTAGGTATGATTCCCAAAAGTATGTATTTTCAGTGTTGTTAAGCTATTTTATTTGAAACCCCCAATCAATGCCTTTGGAGAATACTCCAAAAAGTCTACTGCTGTGACAATTTTTCTTACAGCAACCTTATATTTCCTCATTATTTGATTTAATTTTACCATGCCTACTTCTTTCTCCAAGTCTTACTCTAAATAATCGTCCTTATTCCTTGGAGTTAACACTTTGATGAAGACAGTATGTCATGTTTTCTTCCAGCCGTTACTTAAATACAGTATCCTCCTTCAAAATGTTCCCTCGCAGTTCACTCCCCCAACTCTCTAAAAGTATTTTGAGTTTTTTGCTGGCTTGAATCTTTCAACAGATTTAGGAAAACATGGTGCCTGTTGTATTATTGCAGAAGCAATTGTATTATTTCTCCTTTAACTGTATCAGCTTGTACAAAGCCTAGGTGCTCTTTCACACACAATTGCTTTCAGGAAGATTAAATACAGACAAAGGCATTGATCAATGTATATAAGGGTGATAGAATCAAGACAATGGAGGGAGTTTTATAATTCCTGTAGAATATGTGATACTTATGGATACTAGCTTTTAAATTACCTTATTTTCTTTGCTGTACCATGCAACAAAGTAATATTTTGATTTTTACATATATTTCTTCAACTGGGAATTTTCAAGCATTAGCATTTTCCAAGGTCTATCTGTATTTAACTCTATTTCAGGCCTCCTATATAGGAGGCTGTTGATGCTTTGAAGCAGGTACTTGAAAGAAACAAGTGAAAGATAACTGGCTTTACCTTTCTATGTTATTAAATGGTCAGCCAAATTTCAGCTCAGGTTGTTCATAGGAACATCTCTCTATTCCTCAATCTGTGGTTCCAATCACTGTCATTCCAATCACTGTGATACCATGAATTACCTGTGGCATAATTCATGCTCTTTTCAACCACAGAGAGCTATCATATCCTGAACCAATTCTATTTTAATTTCTATTTTTCTTGTCTTTCTGTTTGCATTACTTTTTTCATCATAGCCAGTGTATTGGACAGCGCTTTTTTAGTATTATGAAACTTACTTTTGTGCCATATATTTCCTCATCAAAATGCTTAAGAAAGATGTTAAATAAAACAGAACCTACCCCTGATTCCTCTGGAAGCATGATGCTTTTGCTTGCTCAGTAGTATCTTTTAGCTTTCCTTCCACATGATAGTACTCTTAGGCACAGCAGTACATGAATTTTTCAAGTAACAATTTAGTTATTACCCAATCAAATATTAAAATATTGACATTACCTCTGCTGTGGCAGCTTTAGCTGCCATCCCAAACAGATGTCGTCATCCCAAACAGAAAAATACTTTGTTTTGTTTATGCAGGCATACTCCCAGGCACTGGCATAATAGCCATTGCTACTGTGGCCGTCTCCCTTCTACAGAGGAAAATAGATTTTAAAAATTATTCTCAGTGGATTTTTTAGAGAACTTTGAGCCTGATGAACACACATAAGATGACTGTTTACTGTAATTCCTCCTACTGCCCATTTTTATTGGTCTCTTTCACTACATTTTAAGGCACACTACTAAAATCTATTACCTTGGTACTGCTGTAAACATGTGCTTTAATATGCTAAGTATTCCAAATAAAAAAATATTTGCAGATATCTCTTCAAGATATATATATTATCCTTATCTCACCAATTACTTTTTGTAAATCTAAGTAGTTATAAGATCAATTTCTGATTGGAGTCTTTTTTTCATTGGATCATTATGGCATCTTTAAGTTATTGAATCATAGAATCATTTAGGTTGGAAAAGCCCTTTAAGATCATCAAGTCCAACCATAAACCTAACACTAACAAGCCCACCACTAAACCATGTCCCTAAGTGCCACATCTACATATCTTTTAAATACCTCCAGGGGTGGTGACTCAACCACCTGCCTGGGCAGCCTGTTCCAATGCTTGATAACCCTTTCGGTGAAGAAATTTTTCCTAATATCCAATCTAAACTTCCCCTGGTGCAACTTGAGGCCATTTACTCTTGTCCTATCACTATTCACTTGGGAGATGAGACCAGCACCCACCTCCCTACAACCTCCTTTCAGGTAGTTGTAGAGTTGTGGAGAGCGATAAGGTCTCCCCTGAGCTGCTTCTTCTCCAGGCTAAACAACCCCAGATCCCTCAGCCGCTCCTCATAAGGCTTGCTCTCTAGACCCTTCACCAGCTTCATTGCTCTTCTTTGGACACACTGCAGCACCTCAATGTCCTTCTTGTACTGAAGGGCCCAAAACTGAACACAGTAGTTGAGGTGTGGCCTTACCAGTGCCAAGTACCATTAAAAATCCATTTGGTTTGCAATATATTTAATTTTTTTAATTGCCATTAATAAAGTACCCTGTAAAAAAAAGCCTTTGTACCTGAAACCAAATCACTTTATATGTGCTTGCCTTGTGCTATGAAGAAAAACAAACAACAGAAGTGATACATGCTATAGCTTTCCAATCATCAAAAAGAATTAAAACGGGAGACAGAATGTTTTTTCAGCAGTCAGAAAGCATTTTCTACAATATGTTTTCCTTTAGCAATCAGAGAAAGAGGAAAACTCTCTTCAGCAAACAGGTGGGAAGAGATAATACAGATATCATGTCATGGTATGTTTTATTATATAAATATACTATGCCTTGAGGTACAGCCACAATAGAAATCCCTACTTAGGCAGACATATGAGAAGAGATCAGGCCATTAACTCAATCATCAGCCTCTACAGACACATCATTCACTTGAGAATTGTGCACATATTTTAGGTTGCATAGCACTGGCAGAACCCAGCCTCTTCACTTTGTAATGACATTTCTGTCTCATAGGGCTAGAGAGTCAGACTATTTCATGTTTATTCTCCTTCTGATTCCAGGAATCCTCTGTTCTTTTTTGCACACTCTCAGTCTTCAGAAGGAGGGATGAGAGGATCAAAGAAAAAATTAGGCTGGAAGGGAATCTGGAAGTCATGTGGACCTACCTCCCCATTTAAAACATAACTTCTGGGTTTAAACAATGTATTCTAAGGAAGACAACACAATCTGTCCCATTGGAGACTGTCCTTTACAGAAGCAGGATAGGGGAAAAAGCGATCCATGTACTCTAACTTCCACAGGCAAACACAGGTGGCACTTTGAGGGTATTCTGCACAGAAAGAGTCTGGCAAATGTCTGATTGGCAAGACAAGTCAGGAGGTGTCTTCTTGCAGGATACACTTAAGCCACACAGGCAATCTTGCAAATTAAGGTTCATACCTAAAGGTCGACTCAGATGAACTGGCTGAAGCTATTACTACTTCTGTCTGATTTTCTTCTCGGATGAGCATTGTCACAGCTGAAGCCAGGACATTTGATCAACTCACGGATAGGTTGCTAAACCTCTGTGATCTTCAGCTTGACATATCAAGCAAAACAAATCATTTTCCTTTATTTTAATATATCTGGCTGAAAACTATGCTGCTTCAGGAACTGAGCCAGTAGCAGAGGAACTATGTCTGCCTTAGTGACATCACAGAGGCAGAATGGATGGTACCAACTCTAAAGCTGCAGCCACATGATTAATTTTAGTCTATTATGCCAACTCTATTAGTCATTGCTGATATCCAAACCCTCTTTTTACACAGAAAAAAGAAAAAAAAATCCAGTGCAAATAAGGAGTTTAAGTTCCTTTTCTCTTTACATTCAAACTGTTCTTTTACACTAAAGTTTTCAGGGAAGTCTAAGGAAAGCTTCTAAGAATTTTTGCCTGCCTTGCTGCCATGCGTAGAAAGCGGTCAGTGATCGAAGATTCTGTCCTCTCTTGGTAACTTCAGCTGCGGCTGTTGAAAACTAAGAACACAGCAGCTTCAGTGACTAGAACAAAGACTGAAAAATAATTTGCACTTGGCTCTAATCAAGGCTGATTGCAGTCTCCGTGACCTTGGGCAAGTTACTCAAGCTCTTTGTTCGCCTTCCTGCTCAGCTGTAAAATTAAGTCAAAGCAGGACTTCACTGGAAAACAGATGCTGCCTCAGACTTGAATTTTTCTAGTAAATAAATTATGGAAGAAAATATAATAATTAATTAATAACTAGCAGTCAGCACATAGTAATTATGTGGCCATATCCATTATGACTGTACATAAACAAAATCAATTTTCATTAGGGTTTATTAATGTTATCAAGCATTGCTAGAAAGGCTTTGGCAATTACCAATAAAGCTCTTTTTTTTTTTTTTCCTCCAATGAACCACAGCTATTCTTTCATACCTTAGTATTGTGTACTTTTATAAGCCAATCAAATCCTGATATAAAATTGATGTATACTGAAATTTAAGCCCAATTTGAAAACACATTTCAGTACTGTTTCATATCTTCATGCATGGGAAAATTTTATCTTTATAAAAGGGAAAATTTTATGAGCAATGAACATAGAGTCAGATTCTGTGGCAGTTTAAACTGGTGTAAATACAGCTATGCTACTAAGACCAGTGAAGTTGGATGTGGCATCAGGATAACTTCATTTAAACACTAGTGTCTTAGGATGTTAATTAATGCAGTGATTTTTTTTTTTCTGTTTTGAAGTGGAGAAGAATGTGAGGTGGGATTCTCTTTTGGGAATGCTGCAGTGTAAATGAACGTGATTTTCATTAAGATTTTCAAATACACATGACTGATGGAAATGCATTTTTCCATGTTCCTTAGTACAACAATAGAACAAACAAAAAAAACTTTTCCTAATTTTGAAGTGCCTCTCCTTTTTCTATGGAGGCAGTGGGAAGAGGGCTAAAAAATTGCAAAGAGCTTTGGCATCTATTCATATTATGTTTTAAGGCAATCTATATTGTCACGTATTGAATTTGTATCGTCATCTATTTTGGAATTTGGCAATCTGTGGCAAAAAGGTACAGGAAAATTATTCAGATGTTGCTGTGATTGATATTTTAGAAATCCAAAGAACAAGGAAATGAATAATCAACAACAATTAAACTTGGAAAAAGCTAATGTACTATTAGATCCCACTTCTTGTCCTCACCATAGATGGGTTCATAGTTAAAGTTCATCATGCTAGTCAAAATATTTCAGAAACAGTCATGACCTCGGATATGCCAGTCTTTGCTGACAGAAATTAAAGGAGTCACTTTTCAGTCTGCATTTCAAGACAATTACATAGAGATTCTTTGTTCTATTTACACTGCAGAACACAGCCAATATCATGTTTAAAAGCCATTAAACTGTATTAAGTTTCATTGTGCACACCCCACTCTTCAGTTTCCCTAGTGTCTTTTGTTTCCTTAACAGGTTTTCTTCCTAAGACCATGGATTGATTCTCTATAGCTGCAATTCAATTGCTGTAGCTATAAAGCAGGACGGAAAGCATATGACTGTTAAGCTGCTAGACAAAAATATGGCATTGCAGAGCTCAAATTGTAGGATTAGCTCTTGATAATACTGCTTATTTATTTCATTGTAATTCTACAATAGGATTGGACAAAATAATGCAACAAGTCCTCTACTTCATCCTAAATCTAAAAATGGCACTAACTGAAAAGAAACATAAGAGATTACACATTTGAAATGTGCACCATCGGCCTATTATTCAATAAATTTGATATTGAATTGGATATGATAGATGTAGGGGGTTGCATTTGTCTATAATTTGTCAGTCATTTCACGTCTTGCAATTGTTTCATCTTCCATGGAATCTTTGTGGAAGACAAGCACCAGATCTTTAACTGTGTTTAAAAACTAACTAAATAAAAATGGACATTGGTGGTGCTAGAAATACAATGTTGTGCCTCTTGCATCTATTTCACACTGCAATCAATGATCTTGAGAAGCGTATTAGTCATATAATATAAGCCATATTTATATGTTACCAACAGATGAACAAATCTTAGTTCTAGGGCCTTTTTTACTCATTTTGCATCAGAAGACAAATTTGGATGACTGTATATATGGACTAGTACTGAATTCTTCAATGGCTATATTTCCTGATAACATCGCAGGCACTTTAGAAATGAGCAGTTAATGGGATAAATTTTGTTCTCTTCCTCTTCAAATCCTCTGGTCTCCCCTTGCTTTGAGAAGCTCAGTCAGTTCTGATATCAAATAATTTGGGAGTGGGTTGTTACTGAACCTGTCAGTAGGGGTCAGATAGAACTTCACTGTCCTTCAGGTAGTGGTGTTCTCCAAAATGCTGATGGTAGTCATTCCTCTTATTTCTGCAGAAATATCTGTAGAAACCTTTCTATCTTTAGAACTGAGAACTGTAGGCAAGGTGCCAGAAGGAAATACAGAATTGTCTCCATGTTTAAACCACATTCATTGCCAAAGAACCCCCACAAAACCACATTCTTTTAATGGCATATTGTGTTGTAAGTTGAATTCTCCCGCATGTTTTCATCCTTCAGCATTTATTACTTCAAAAGTACAGATATGACCTCTCAAAAAATGCATTCATCCAAAGTATGCAAGTCAAACAAAAAACCAACCAAACAAAATTTTTCTTAATACAAATTCCAAACTACTGATCAGAATGCAGCTTTATGTCACTAAGAAGGAAAAATTGTGAATGTGAGCATGGGTATGCATGGGGTATGTACACACAGGTGACTCAAAGAAGCAGATGAAACAATATGAAAAAAGAAACTAATTCATTAATAAAATTTGGGTGTTATCTTTTGAAATAAATGAGAATAGTTCCACTCAACTTAAAAACCTATATTTTCCTATCTTTACATAAAAATGAATAGTTGTAATTTGTATCACCAGAAAGAATCCCACAACCGGGCTGCTATAATTCCTAAGGGTGGATAGTTTAGAGCAACATCAAACATTTTAGGTTGGAGGGAAATGATGACAATCCAAGTGCTAACTCAGGATAACCAAACTGAATTTGCGTGAGCTCATAAAAAGTCCAAAAACTCCAGTAGTCTTTGAATAACAACTCTGAGGAAAAACCCCAACAAAACAACAAACCAATAACAAAAAAGCAACACAGAAAAAGTGCAAATCTTCAGTAAAGTCAGACTTTTGCTACGAACAACTGATTGGTAAGCATCTACATTTAGTTAGAATGACAAGCAGCCACACGGGATCTAACCTGCAGCTGATGGTGAGCCAAAGTGCTGTGCAGACTGAATGTGAGCAGTGCTGGCAGATAGCTGCCTCTGAAAGTGGTGCATTATAAAGACGAATATGAACAGGATAATGGAATTGGGCCAAAAATTCTTGACTGTCAGAGAGTAAGCTAGTGACAGTGCAGAATAGTAGGGAAATGGAAGCAGCTCAAACTATCCAGATTAAATAACATAGGGAGGGTTTGCTGGGTGTAACTATCAAGATTAATAAACAATTTACTCTATTATTTGAGACATTCTACTAATCCCTTTATTAGAATAGGATTTTTAGACAGGAGATAATTTTCTTATTTTAAAAATTTACCTTCTATCTTCAGATATACAAAAAATATTTGGCATTTGGCATGGAGAAATTCCCAGCATTCAATGCCTGTTTAGTATTCAATTCATTACACCAATGCCTCTAAATTTGGTACACAAAATAATACTCATTTCTTAAATGAGTCAGGCTCCAGTGATATTGAAAAGAGCTACATGCATGCATTTGCATCCAGAATGGATAATTTGAAGATGCAAGAATAGCTTTGCTGTGTTCAATATCACACAAAATTTGAAAGTTATTTTCCTTTTGCTGTACTTTATGGTCAGCTACCATATTTTTCAGAAAAAAAAAAAAAAAAGGAAGAAATCTATACCATCATATATAGAGATATTTGTTTGTAAACTTCTAGCAATAGCTGTTTCACAGGAACCTAGGTCAGGGTCAAATTTAAGGGGTAACTAATAAAACAGTGATTAGATCTTCATCATGGCAAAATTAAACTGAACTTTCTCGTACTCATAGTACTAATTCTCCCTACTCAGAAACAAATTTTAGTAAAGGAAGAAAACATAAAAAAGAAAGGGGATTAGGAGGCTAAGATTTAATTCCTAAATCATAGCTATTTTTCAAACTTCTCTGATGGTGAAACTGCTAGTGCAGCTGGCTTTCCTGCTTTTTCGCAGTCTCTGTTTCACTTACTCTTTGGGATAGTCAGGATTTACTAGATAGGAAGGCACAGATCAAGTTGTATCTGATTATGGTTTATGCCACATTTAAAATATCTTAATTTTTTATTCCTGCTCTATTTCACTGGCTGGTCCCACAACACGCCCACAGTAATGCCACTCTCTAACTGCCCTAGCTGTTCCTCACCCCTACCTTGTTCTGTTAGTTTCTATTTTCACCCAGCTTCACTGGCTGAAAAACTGGCTGGATGGCCGGGCCCAAAGGGTTGTTGTGAGTGGAGTTAAATCCAGCTGGCGGCCGGTCACAAGTGGTGTTTCCCAGGGCTCAGTACTGGGCCAGTTCTGTTTAAGATCTTTATCAATGATCTGAATGAGGGGATCGAGTGCACCCTCAGTAAGTTTGCAGATGACACCAAGTTGGGCGGGTGTGTTGATCTACTTGAGGGTAGGAAGACTCTGCAGAGGGATCTGGACAGGCTGGATCGATGGGCTGAGGCCAATTGTATGAGGTTCAACAAGGCCAAGTGCCGGGTCCTGCACTTTGGTCACAACAACCCCATGCAATGCTACAGGTTTGGGGACGAGTCGCTGGAAAGCTCCCCGGCAGAAAAGGACCTGAGGGTGTTGATCAACAGCCAGCTGAATATGAGCCAGCAGTGTGCCCAGGTAGCCAAGAAGGCCAATGGCATCCTGGCTTGTATCAGAAACAGTGTGACCAGCACAACCGGGGAAGTGATTGTACCCTTGTATTTGGCACTGGTGAGGCTGCACATCGAATACTGTGTTCAGTTTTGGGCCCTTCAGTACAAGAAGGACATTGAGGTGCTGGACCATGTCCAAAAAAAGGGCAACAAAGCTGGTGAGGGGTCTGGAGCGCAAATCTTATGAAGAGTGGCTGAGGGAACTGGGGTTGTTTAGCCTGGAGAAGAGGAAGCTCAGGGGACACCTTATTGCTCTCTACAACGACCTGAAAGGAGGTTGTAGAGAGGTGGGTATTGGTCTCTTCTCTAAAGTAACAAGTGACAGGACAAGAGGAAATGACCTTAAGTTGCACCAGGGGAGGTTTAGACTGGATATTAGGAAAAATTTCTTCACCGAAAGGGTTGTCAAGCATTGGAACAGGCTGTCCAGGGAGGTGGTTGAGTCACCACCCTTGGAGGTATTTAAAAGATGTGTAGATGCAGTGCTTAGGGACATCGTTTAGTGGTGGATTTGGCAATGTCAGGTTTATGGTTGGACTTGATGATCTTAAAGGGCTTTTCCAACCTAAATGATTCTATGGTTCTATGATTTATTAATGAATTCAGTCTTTTTAATAGTTCCTACTGTTCTAGTTGTTTGTGAAATATAGGTATCACTGAGGACTTTTATATCCCTTTTATATATAGAATACTGTTAAACACATTCTTCCTCCTCTCAGATCACAAGAAACCTTTAACAACTGTTTCTTCTTTAATTCATGCACATTATTAAAGAAAGTCCCCCAACACTCATTTTCTTTTTGATTAACTTTTTCACTTTGTGGTTGGAAATGACTGTCCTAGGTAAGAGTGACTGGCCAGCCACAAAGCTCTTAGACATAGTTATTCATATACTGTTAAAATGTCAAGATTTTCTCTGCATCAGGATGTCTCTTCCTCCCTGTTGCTCCACCCCTCCCCCCACCATTTCTCTTTTTGCAAACCAAAATGTCTTCAAAACAATGAAACAACCTACCCCACAACTAATTCCAAATACACATGTTTCTGACATGCCAGGTGGTTCCTCTTCCATCCCTCTCCTCCATCAGATATTGCAGCTCACGGTGTCCTCATGCTGCCTGGCATCCTGAAGACCAGGGAAACATTTTTACAAGGGTATGCAGCAATAGGACAAGGGGTAATGGCTTTAAACTGAAAGAGGGTAGTTTTAGATTAGATATTAGGAAGAAATTCTTCACCATGAGGGTGGTGAGGCACTGGAACAGGTTGTCCAGAGAAATTGTGGATGCCCCAACCCTGCAAGTGTTCAAAGCCAGGTTGGATGGGGCTTTGAGCAACCTGGTCTGTTGGAAGGTGTCCCTGCCCATGCCAGGGATGTTGGAACTAGATGATCTTTAAGGTCCCTTCCAAACTAAACCATTCCATGATTCTATGATTCCATGATTTTTCATAGAGTTCAGGCCTCTGCCACCATGCCTGCATCTAGAATAATGAAATTCAACAACAACATATGTAATAGTGAAATTTGTGACATTCAGGGGAGAGAAGTTAAAATTTGACAGCAGCCAACGGGGTTTTCTTAGCACCAAAAGCTTTTTGATGCAAGTATTCTAAATAATTGATTACATGCAATTAAAACTAATATACAGACATTTCAATGATGAACTACTTTATGTCAAACACACCTTTTGGACAGAGTTAGTTGCTAGTTCTGAAATTTACATTGTACCTCCAAACTCCAATATGAGTAGAAACTCTACTGATACCTGGACAAATTAAAATCTTACAGTAGCCTGAAGATTCATATATCTGGGTTTTTTTCTTCTTTTCCCTCAAGAGGGGGAAGTGTCTAACTGTTGAAAATTGCTCCTTGGAAATGTCAAACTCTGTTATCTGTTGTTTTCAAATGATTGGGTAAAGGGCCTTTACAGTTTTTTGTTTCAACATATTCTAGTTGTATTATATTAATTCAAAAGACAGACAAACAGACTTTTCTCAATGAGAGAGAAGACTTAAAAAAATGGATTACAGTTGTTTGAAAATAATTTCTAGTTAGAAACTGTTTTGGAAATAATTCCATTTTCTCTTTAATGACAGTCATATATATTACAAATTCTGACTTGGTGGAGTATGGCAGTGGAACAGTTTGTGATCTTTTATCAGTTTGTACTCTACTTCTGTCCGTACAGCTACTCCCAGTACATGGTAGCACAATATTGGTACATTATGTTTGTTTGCACCTATAATAAATAGAATCACTAAAATACTTAATTTCTAGCAAAAGAAGGGCCTCTGAAGCTCAAGGTCATTGCTTGTTGGACTTTTAATGAAGAATGTCAGTTTTCGTAATTCATCAACCTGCCACAGACAATCAAATTGCTTTAAGATCAAATTCCTGAAATGAGTATCTGAAAGCATGAGATAATATCCAAGAAGAAATAATCAGTGTTATCATCTCAGTTCCAGCTTGGAGGGTTTGTTTTTGTGGGGTTTCTTTCTTCTTGTATCACCACAGCTCTAAACAAACATGTGTCACAGAAAGAAAGCAGAGAGACTGAGGGAAAATAGTAAAATGCACTACTTGGAGCAATATTTTGTATGCTAGTGCATAGCTAAAGCTCATTTAACATCAATTAAACTTTCCTATTGTACAATTTATTTTCATTTGTTTCCTGCTGCTAATCCTTACAGGCCTGACTTGGAGATAGGTACTGAACTGCCCTGGATTTTATTAGGAATTCAGCTGACTAAAAAAGGGATGGCTGATATGGAGGGGCAGTTGTACTAATGAGGAAAATTTTGTTCTGTCCTGATCTCTTAATTTTAAATTATTATCATCAAAATCACGAATAAACTGTATTACGAATAGTCCTGCTCACCACGGGTTGAAGAAACAAGAAGAGTTTCTCATGCGTGGAGAATTCAGTCAGCTTAATTAAAACATAAACAAACAAACAAAATAAATGCCCTTCTTTAAAACGTGCTTAGGACAGCAGTTTCATTGAGCTGCATAAAACTAACTGTAAGGATCCCCTCTATTAATGGGGGAGGGGAAGTTACTTGCTCTTAACAATGTAACTAAACTTTCTTCTTTAATAATTATTTTCCTCCACTCCTGCTTACTGTTTTATAAATTAATAAAGGTACGCTCAGTGTTAATGTCTATTGTTGTTTCTTCTACTGCTAGAGTACTACAGATGTATTACATTCATTGTGGTTAAATAATCTTTTTTTTTAACACATTGTGAGACTCCAGTATTTCATAAATGAAGATTTTTTTAAGGACTTTTCCATCACCTCTTTCTTTGGTGTTTCTCCTTTTGTCTAAAATTAATTTTTCTTCCTCTTCTCTTTTCCTTAAATCGCAAATGGCAAGTGTTCTCAAGTTATAAACAGTGCATAACATAAAATGTGAGTTTACAATTGTAGAGATAATGCATAAACAAAAACAATGTACAAAGGAAAGTTATTATTTTTTAACTCATAATAGAGCATGCTTTATTGCCTATATCACTACTAATGTTATAAATAAATAGGTTATATTTTAAAAATGTGTAGTCCCATTTTCAAGACAAATGCAATTGCAAACTACAAAACTTAAGTATTTTGTCTAAGCTATTCATCTAAGCTCCCCCTATAAACAATAAAGAAAACCAGGCATTTACAGAGTCTGTATCTACCTATTTCTAGTGATTACTGAGGAAATTTGGATGCCAAAGGTAGAGGAAAATAATCTCATCTTGGAAGTCTAAAACTCACAGAAAAGAGACTTTTTTTAAAATTAAAGTGTTTGACATGTTTTAAAATTATGCTAAATTTACTAATACCTTTTTCTTCTAGAGTAGCTCAAATAACCAAAGGATATCAGAAATGTTTATCTCTTTAAATACACACACACGTACACACACCCCCCCACGAGAGGGTGGGTGTATATATACATATAGGATGCTTACCTATTGCACTTCAAGTGTTGAAGATGTGTTTAGGGAAGTTCACCAAGGTTTATTTTTAATTTACTGAGTAAGTCTGTATAATTATAAAAAATATGGAGGATTTTTATGTTTAATGATCCTTGAAAGAATCCCTAGGTTTAAGTTAGACTGGGGAAAAGAAGATCTGATTAAGTTTTTGACCTTCAGCTGGTTTGGGGGAAAAAAAAAGACAAGAGATTAAAGAGCTTAGTAAAACTAATCCTCTGAAAGTTCTTCCAGTTGTTAACTTAAGCATCGATAAAATGCCTACCTACATGCTTGATATTTGGCAGAAGAAAAAAAAAAAAGCCTTGATACAAGAAAATTAGACACTGGCTTTCTCGCTCTTCTTTCAGAGAAGAGTCGTCTGAGGAATAACTCATAAATCCTCCTCTTAACTCCAGTTCTCCAGTTGTATTGATCTTCCTTGCCCTTAAGTCTTTCCTCATGAACAAACAACAGACATTTGACTTCCTGCCTCTTCTCTTTCCTACTATGAGCTTATTCTGAATCGCTGATGGACTCAGACCTCCTATTGACTTCAGACAGGAAATCTTCTTATAAATGACTGCACAGCTGTCCCCTAAAAGAGCTTCTGCTGGGTATCTCTCTGCCATACCGATAACCTGTCTAATTACATGCCTTAGCCTATCCTTCTACTGTCTTGACAAGTGCACTGTCTACAAGCCAAAATGAAATTGTCCATAACCGTTCTTTTGAATAGAGTATTCCTCTCTATCGTACATTACCATTCAAAGACATTTTTATAGTGGAATCCCAAGTCTTTGCAACATGTAAATTCTTTTGTACATGTAGAGCAGTCCCTTTAGTGCCTCTTGATCCCTACAATGCCTAATGCAGAAGACAAACTTGAGTCTGCCTGTTGCCATTATTTAGAAATTTTCTTTAAGAGAAATTGAGAGTTAACAGTTATGGTTACATTTCTCATATATAAATACTTAAAAGGTTATGTGTTAGAAATTCCAGCATATGCCACTTAGAAATAAATATATATCATCAACCTCAGCCTCAAGTTAGGCTACACAAATGGGGCAGCCTAGAGATCCATCTAGTCCAGTAAGCTGGCTCTGACACTGACCAATGGTTGTTGATTATCAAAAAGCTATGAAAAATCAGGGCATGCATAGATGCAACTAGGTATCTTCCATTTGCTAATTCTTCATATATTTTGTTCAGTTAAATTGAACTAACATCCTTTTTATTCCTGCCTCTAGTTCTGAAATTCTAAGCCATTTACTTCACATGTAATTCTCTGCTAAAGACTCTGCCTTATTGTTGCTAATGAGTAACAATCTATGAGTTTAGATTCCTGCTTCCAGTTCCAGACTTCCAGTTTCCTCCTCCTTGATTTTCAGATTATGGACCTTTCCAAGGAGTGAGTGTTTCCGTTTTTGGACTTCACCAATTATATGATCAGTGATTACTACAGGATTAATTGACAAACAAATCATGATGATATTTTTGATGAGAAAACTCTTTCCTGTATCGTCCTTCCAGGGTTGTTTTTAAATTATTGATACAGACCCTCCTGTAAAACAGCTAACTTGTGCTATACCATGAACATAACCACTTTGCAAAAGGCTGACCCCTATCATAGATCATGAAAAAGTGTCTTATAGCATCAGCTCCTTAATCAAACAGGGGTACTAGCAGATGGCAAAACCAAACCAGAGGAAATCAAGTATGCTTAAAACATTCTCTTTCAGCCTATTTTATCTAGAAGACTTTTGAATTACAAGAGGAATTGAAACATGATGTAAAGTTCAGGAAACAGTTACAGGCAGGTGAAGAAGCACATAAAAAAGTTGAGATACAGGAATATTTTTGCTGGAAAAATTACTTTGCAATTTCCTTTTTTCCTTCTTCTTTTCAGAAGAAGTTTTACGGCCATTCTTAAATAGTAGAGATGACAGCCAGAGCATATAAACTAATACACGGAATGGAGAAAGCCATTTAGCTGCTTCTGTCACACTACATTTTAGGTCAAAGATTTCTTGAAAGTAATGTCTTTTACCTAGACATACAGATTATTTTCCCAATATAGGCTAGGGATTATTGAATTGAGGCTTTCCTTAGAAGTCCCTGATCACACTTAAATCCATTCATGTGATGAGATCACAGATGGCTGCAGGCCATCTTTGCACTGTCATCTTCATTTCTTTTCTTCCTTCAAATTCATAATAATTTTTAAATACTTCATGAGACAAGAAGGAAATTAAATCACAGAACAGTGTTTCCGGGAAGTTTTGATAGACTCTCTGTGGAAAGACTCATACAATTAGTCCAGCAGTTTTGGGAGTCTTTTTTTAGTAAGTGTTGAGATCAGATTACCTACTAGGTAATTGCAACTTCCTTCGAGGCGGATTGAAGCTTTCAATTTGAGGTTCAGGGAAGTGGGGGTTGAATGATGAAAGTAATTTAAAGAAATTGGATTAGTGAAACACAAATCAGAAGGATGAACACTGCAGATAAAGGGATAAATAGTAAAACCGACAGTATTAGCTTTCCTCTGATATTTATGGGTAGAGAATTTCAATGAAGACATGATCTAAACAAAATTGTTTTTCTAGTTTTTCCTAGTTTTATATATTTAGATATGAAAATTATTTTAGATAATTTTCAACATTTCTTGTATTAATTCAGTGAAAATAAATTAAACTATTTAGAAAAAAACACATAAATACACATCTTTATGAAATCAAAGTGTAATTCAGAAAATGGGTAGAAGAAAGTTTGGGTGTAGGTTTACAGGTTCTCCATCAAAAAAAGAATCGAAAAGAAGGTGAAAGTGGTTACATTACTTACGAAATTCTGTCAACTGAGCAAATTATATTCCAAAATGATACTAAAAATTTTAAATATATTTTCTTATTATTTATGTTTCGGATAAAGACCACGCATGAATCAAGACTTGATGAAGATGATCCCTTGCCTTAGGGAAAATAAACACTTGAGTATATCACATTGTGATTTACTGTCAGGCAAAACAAACCTGCCATGTGTTTGCTCACTCCTGACTCTGCCTGTGCCAAAATCCTGATAAACCAAGATTTTACTTGCTGCCAGAAGCATCGTTTACTATTTGAACTTCTTTTACACATCTATTCCAACTTCTTTTCTTTCCTCAGCTTGTGGGAAGAGCACCTAGCTCATGCTACTGCTTAAACCCTGGGAAAATTAAAATTTCTGTTCTTCAGGACGTCGATCATGGGAGTAAAGCTAATAGCTGTAGTTCAAAATCTAGTCCAATGACTGTGAGTCAAATTAAAATATGGGAGCTTATTAGTGTCTAATTTTTTTTTACATCATCATTGGCATGGACTACTTCCTCGCACATCTCCTCATGCCATTAAAGCAACAGCCACACAGAATTTGATAAGAAAGATTCCCTTTACCTTCTATTTTATAGTTTTGAAATATATCAACATGGAGATAAATATTTCTTTTTTTTTTATGGACTCTTCCTCTCAAGATATTATGCATCTGGGGCTTCAATTTTATTCCCTTCACATACATATTCATAGACTGACAATTTACACTTTGACGGTCACATCACTCTATCATAAAGCAAACAGCAGTGGATACAGCACCTACCTGAATGGGAGAAGTTATGTAGCCATGACCAAGGCACACAATGGAGGATTACAGATGGGTTCAGAAAGGTGAAGATGAAAAATCCATTCCAGCAGTTTTGGTAAGTCCATGACAAATGTAACTTTGAAAACATAAAAATAAGGTAACAGAAGTTTGTGGAAAAACACTAAAGTGCAAGGATGTAGCAGATTTGCTCTTAATGCCATCACTGCATTACTCTTGTCTTAGGCTAGGATTAACACAGTAGTGTTTCAAGCTTTTTCCTCCAACACCAGATGAAGAGAACCAAAAATGGTGCCATATAGAATCATAGAATTGTTTAGGTGGGAAAAGGCGTTTAAGATCTTCAAGTCGAACCATAAACCTAACATTGCCAAATCCACCACTAAACCATGTCCCTAAGCGCCTCATCCACATGTCCTTTAAATACTTCCAGGGAGGGTGACTCAACCACCTTCCTGGGCAGCCTGTTCCAATGCCTGACAGGGAAGAAATTTCAGGGAAGAAATTTTTCCTAATATCCAGTCTTAAACCTGCCCTGGTGCACCTTGAGGCCATTTCCTCTTGTCCTGTCACTTCTCACTTGTAACTTGGGAGAAGAGACCAGCACCCACCTCTCTACAACCTCCCTTCAGGTCGTTGTAGAGAGTGATAAGGTCTCCCCTGAGCTGCTTCTTCTCCAGGCTAAACAACCCCAGTTCCCTCAGCCGCTCCTCATAAGACTTGTGCTCCAGACCTCTCAACAGCTTCATTGCCCTTCTCTGGACACGCTCCAGGACATCAATGTCCTTCTTGTAGTGAGGGGCCCAAAACTGAACACAGGATTCGAGGTGCGGCCTCACCAGTGCCAAATACAAGGGTACAATCACTTCCCTGGTCCTACTGGTCACACTGTTTCTGATACAGGCCAGGATGCCATTGGCCTTCTTGGCCACTTGGGCACACTGCTGGCTCATATTCAGCCGGCTGTTGACTAACACCCCCAGGTCCTTTTCTGCGGGGGAGCTTTCCAGCGACTCGTCCCCAAGCCTGTAGCGTTGCATGGGGTTGTTGTGACCCAAGTGCAGGACCCGGCACTTGGCCTTGTTGAACCTCATGCAATTGGCCTGGGCCCATCGATCCAGCCTGTCCAGATCCCTCTGCAGAGTCTTTCTACCCTCAAGTGGATCAACACACCTGCCCAACTTGGTGTCGTCTGCAAACTTGCTGAGGGTGCACTCGATCCCCTTGTCCAGATCTTAAACAGAACTGGCCCAGTACTGAGCCCTGGGGAATACCACTTGTGACTGGCCACCAACTGGATTTAACTCCATTCACCACAACCTTTTGGTCCGGCCATCCAGCCAGTTTTTTACTCAGTGAAGAGTGCACCCATCCAAGCCACGAGCAGCCAGTTTCTCCAGAATGCTGTGGGAAACAGTGCCAAAGGCTTTACTAAAGTCCAGGTAAACAACATTGACAGCCTTTCCCTCATCCACTAAGTGGGTCACATTGTCATAGAAGGAGATCAGGTTAGTCAAGCAGGACCTGCCTTTCATAAACTCATAAACTTTCATAAACTGGGCCTGACCACCTGGTTGTTCTGTACGTGCCGCGTGATGGCACTGAAGATGATCTGCTCCATAATCTTTCCCGGCACCGAACTCAGAGTGACAGACTGTACTATAAGGGAACAAACAAATGCCAAGTTAGCTTAATACTTAATTATTTTTAACGTTTTCACTGTTTCCAATTTATTGGAATCTGTCTGACCTTGTCTGTTTGTTCTCTACGGGTGGCTTAGTAATATGGCATGTGCATTTAAAGCATGTTATCTGGGATTAATCTGTTGCTCTACAGTACAGATAACTGTCATGTGATGCACTTCAATGGTTTTATGATATTCCTCCCTACAGGCTACTCTGAAATTGTACAGATTACCTTTATGTTTCTGAAAGGCATCTCAGTGCAGGACACCACTTTCTAAGAATCTCTGCCATGGTACTCACTGGTCACGCTGAGAAAAATCGATCTTAGTTTATACACTGCCCTTTTGCTTTTACCCTAGTCTGAAAGAAGGAAAACCCCACAACCTATACATTACTAGCAGTAAAAAAAAAAAAAAGCACTAATAAGAAGGTGAAATAAAAATGCTATCTTTCTGAATTACACTCAAAGTTGTAAAAAGAGACAAGGAAAGATGAGGAATATAATTTTGTAACCAGCACTTAATTATACATAGAAATAGTTTTCCACTGAGTTTAAAGACACTTCCCATGGATTTACAGGTACACATGTCAGAGGCAGACATTGATAGAATTATAACATTATAACATATAATTTTAACCACATTTGAACACAAAATGCTTTTCTGTTCTTTAACTTAAATTATGTGTGAAAAATCATATTTATACATAAACTGAAACATTTCATTGTTTTCTGTGATAATGCCTGGAAGCTTTGTTCAGAATACCATTTAATGAATTTTTGTGCACACACACACCAAGCTTATATTCTAAACACTAATGTGATTGCTTTTATGTGTCAGCTTTGTGTCTATGGAAGTAAGGGAAGCAAAAAAAGCATAAGGGAATGAAAAACATAAAAATTTTTAAATCAACAGTCTTAGCATTAATTCTACCCATTTGTAAATACTACTTGGTAAGAATGAAGATACACAATGTGTGGTGTTTGTTTCTACTTGTGTATACATACCTATATGTCTTTTGATGCTTCTATGAGACCCAATAGTGGTGTATAAATTTAGTAGTATATAAATATAGTAAAATAGTGGTATAACCATGGTATAAATAGTAGTATATAAATGGCTATGTATTTCTCTAATAGTATCCGATGTAGACAAATGTTAGTATTTCTACTTTAAAAACAGAACTGAAGGACAAGTGAAAAATGCCATTCTCAAGATGAAACAGTGAGTCTTCCAGAAAGTTGGGAATGTAAACTCAAGCTAAAGTCCTAATCACTGAACTGCTTTTTTCTTTATTTACCTAAAGGTACAATTAAATAAATCAGTCACTTTTTTTGACAGTTGTGTTTCTTCCTTTTTCTATCTAGACCACTAGTTTTAGTTGCTCAGCTGCCTCTGCCACTGAGGAATGGAAGAAAATGTGTCCAGTTGACAAAGCCTTAACACCATCCATAGAAAACAGGCCTATATGAGCAGTTGAAAGAGCTGCTATTAAAATTTAATTAAATAAAAAAATTCATTGCCACAACAGTAAGTCTGTACAAGAATTGGAGAATACTTTAAAATATAGGCTTGGAACCAGAAAGCTTGTTCTAAGCTAACATGAAAAATACCTCCAGCAGAATGTACAAACCCATGAACTGAAAAAGGCCAAAAAAGCAAGACTTAGTGCATGCAGTTCAGGTTTGGCAATCAGAGCACCTTCAGTTTGTCAGCTATTGTGATAACATCCTCTTTCAAACACTCCAGCTTTCTTAGTAGCATCTCCAGCTTCCTGCACATGTACGTTTCATTCCTTTTGGCACCAGTTTCTGCAGCTGCTATTTCCTAACCTAAAACTTCTTAATTCCCCCAAAGGCATAACAAACTACATGATCTAGCTGAAATAAATCTGACTTTCCTGGGGAACAACAAAAAAAAAAATCAATTTTGTGGGAAAAATGTAATATTCTGTCTAAAAGTCAAAGTAATGATTATTTGGCTACCTGTCCTTAAAGGGATATGCGAAATTAACTTCCCACTTTCAAAGGTGAAATTGGGAAAAAAACAAAATCAAAAAACTTCTCAGGGAAACTGCTGTGAAGATGGAAAAATAAAATATTTTTTTTATTTTCCTATAAAGGAATGCCCTCAAAAAAATCTGAAGCTTTTAGATTTTCATTAAGATTCACAGTCATTCCCCCTCTCCCATTCTTCCCTAACTCAAATAAATTTGGAATAAGCAATAAGAAAAAAAAATTCCCTCCTTAAGTCTAGAAATCGTGAAGGTTTCAATACTGCAAACAAATTGTCTTTAAACAAAATAGAATGGGCAAGCTTGGCTATAGCAGCAAGCCAAGCTATGAAGTAGTATATTCTATAACATTGGGAAGAAAACTGCTCTGGATTATGTATGCAATTCAGATTCAAAATTAGTTGTACTTTTTTTTTTTGTAGGCTGAGTCAACTTTGAGTCCTTGCTTTTTAGTAGCTAGCTAGCACTCACAGAGTGATTGATAGCAAATGTAATATCAAATAGTGATTTTTTTTACCCAAAGATTTGTTGTTTGCAAAATAAACATTTTAAGGCTGAATACCACTTGTAGTACTTGAGAACACTTCTGGATTTTATTATGCCTTTCTAGTTTCAGAGCTGATTTACTAACAGTTTAGGTAGTAAACAGCACATGATTCTCAACAAACTTGTCAATCATTTTGATGTTTTTAAAAACGGCTTTTTCTTTTTGCACCAACATTTTTTTATTTTTATTTTTTAACTCCAGCATGTAGCTAAACGATTAAGTAGTATGGATTAGTTGCGGCCCCAGCAGACTAGGGTCACAGCAATCACCGTCTGTGCATCAGTTTCACTGACTGCAAAGTGAAGTTAATGACACTGACCTCTTTTGCAAAGTGCTTTGATGAGAAGTGCTGTTTATATGGGAACTAGTTGTTAATAATCAATTAACCAAAAGCATGAATTAGGTATACTGATGAGCAGAGACAGAATACAGAGTTCACCAAAATTACAACAATCCCTAGCCCTCAGCAACTTGAGGAAATTAACATCAGAGAAGAAACTTTGATTCATACTCTTAGGCCTTCATTTCTGTGCAGTTACTTAGATTGCAAGCGTTTATTGATTGACACTGGCTTTTTACAACAACCATCAGCATCCCGAGGTCTTTGTCAAGAAGAATCTGGTGCTCATGGTAGAAATTTCTTCCCTCTTAATAGTGGGGCCTACTTGGACTTATTTTTTTATATGTTTCCTCAGCACACCCCACTGACCTCTCTGGGCAGCCAGGGCAATTGTGGCCAGCCCTTGCTGGCTGCCCCCTGCTCCAGGGACATCTAGGGCTGGGGTTTGTCACTCTGTGATGACCGTGGCTTCTCATGCCTTTAGGACAGATGGTATCATACAACCCTAGCTCAACCCAGGGAGGTGAGAGTCACTCACACCCTGGCAGTCAGGGCAGCCAGTGCCACCCGGACCAGGACCAGGCCGGCCCCACAGGCCCCAGACCCTGTGCCCTCAGAGCACTGTGGGGTCAGGGGCTTTATCAGTGAAAGACTGGCTCATCTTCCTTTTCACTCCTTCTTCAAGGTTGAAAGGGCAAAGGGAAGACTGTCAGTGTACAGCAGTTCCACAAATAAAGACAAGTCTTTAGTCTTCCTATTTGTACCTCTGCTTTCTCAGGACTGAGTATCAGATGAAAGAGATACACCATGCCTTCTTCACTGAACACCTCTTGTAGTTGGTTTTCCAATGATAACAGCCATCTGAGATCCTGGTGTAAATAAATTTTCTAAACTCCGTCAAGCTCATAAATGATACAGCTAGGGCACTGCTGCACATTGGCAGTGTTCTAGTTATCTGCAGTGACAGGACCACTATCATTCTGAATTCGCGTGATAGATGAGCTTTGCTAGAAATGCCTATGACTCTGTTAAGCTAGGTTGTTAATCAGGGATAGAGATAGATAGTGTTCCTATTACTCTGGTTAGTGTTAATAATGCCTGCAGTAGCCCAATAATATAATTCCAGCATTACCTCTTTACACGTTTGGCTCTAGGTAATTTATGGACAGTACCAAGTTAGTTCCCATAGCTATGCACTCAGTAACTACCCGTAGAAAGTTTCTTAGCAACGTATATGAAGCAATTTCATAGTATACTGTGATTTAAGACAGAACCTTCATTAAAGTCTGCTACTTTACAGCTTTTTTTGCAATCAATACATTACCACCTAAAAGCAGCCTTACACAAGAGTCTGAGTTATTTATAATTTACTAGCTTTTTTCCTGTCCCTGCTCAACAAAATGTAAGAGTCACAGATATGTGTTCCAACGGACCAGAGTCTGATGTCCTTACGTACTCCTTTTTGTTCTGCACCACCCTTAGGATCGCCTGGGCCTGTCCCAGTTTACCTGGTCTCCTGGGATTGGTTTACTAGGCAAAGGCCTCCATAGAAGAGCTCTCTGACTTTTTTTCCCCTCCTCGCCTGAGCATTATTTGTCAGATTCAACCCCAATAAACTTCCCATACTGGAGGGAGCCAGAGCCTGTCATTAAGACTACACATAAGGAAGCCTTAGCTACCCAGTAAGGGTAATCTTATGGCCCTTTTGTGCTAAAAGAAAAGTTCAAAAGAATTCTCTTGGGCTCTGACTGACTTTTTTGTCTACAGTTGAAAAATAGGGCTGGCACCACCTTACCTTGTAACCTTTATAACTCTCTCAGGTGCTACACTTATATCTGCACACGAGTTATTACCTCTTCTTTATACCTTGTGATGGAAATAGCCTCTACAGTTAATGTATTATCATTACCAGAGATAGTTAATTTAACCTAAAGACGTTTACACAAAGTACCTATTTAGTGCGAGCTTTCCTCCATTTCCCAGATGCTCCAAACACACCTTCTAGATGCAGAGGAAAGTTCATGTAAGCCTCAAGGAGACATTGCTGTGACCTTAGCACCTATCTGTACTGCTCATTTCAGTCTGGCTACAGTGGACTGCTTGAAGTGCTCAGGCAGCAGTAGCCCACTTTGAGCTGCTGTCTTTCCCAAACATTTCTCAGACCAAGCCACACTGCAGCCTGCATACAGACATTGCTGTGTAAATCCAGAAATGCAAGGAAGCAATTGGCTTACTGCACATATGGCAATTAAGTGATTAGTTATAGGTCCCAGCATGTTACAGGAGAGGGCTGTGGTGCAAGTAGCATCGTGCCAATAGATAAGCTAAGATCTGCAAAGCTAAAAAGATCAGTCAGTGTCAGTTAAGCAATGCCTTTTCTAACCTCATTTAAATGTTTATTTTTCATGTAAATGTGCTTCAACATTAAAAGAAATGCTGAAATTAACCGGTGTAACCTTTGGAGTGAAATTAAAAATTCACGAGGCGTATAGGTAGGTAAAAGAACATTGTAAGAGCTACTCTTGAGCACTGCAAAAATCAGATCTTTCAGAATAGACTTTTTAAACCTCACTTCTTGGAAAAGCAAATGGATTTATCAATTGCTGCAAAGAATGGCTCTAACAATTATATGAAATTATAGATGAAAAGAGTAGGTAAAGAAGCTCCAAATTACTTTAACCCCAAATGTAACCATTTAACTAAGTCTGTGTGGTTTTTTTGGTCTGGGAAGGGGGGTCATTAAATGAGTCTAATAATGATTGCTAGGAAACACTAAACCTGATAGGGCCTATTTGACCATATGGACAAAACAGGTGTTTGCCAAGGGCAGCAAACAATATGGGGCAAGAAATCTTTAATGGCTTTTGCTTGCATAAGTGTGGGCCAGGTGGATCAGCAAAACATTTAAATATACCAATGGCAGCAAAAAAACCTGGGCTAACAAAATACAGTATTTCTAAACTGAAATATATTGGTGCATTATGTCCATATCTAGCACTTCACTTTTTGCTGTCACGATGAGTCAGTGTCAAAATGCCAGATTAAAATGGAGTCTCAAATGTTCCAATTATACCAATCCCAAACATGACGACTACATCATATCAAGAGAAGCCTAAAGAATATAAATTCCATGCAAATGCCATGCAAAAAAATATTAAGCATTATGTTTCATAATGCAGTGAGTATTCTTTGTCTACAGTAAAAATTACATTCCTTTTCAGGACAGATTGTTTAATGCACTTCCATAGTTGGCTAAACATGCAGTGATGCAATTTATTGACTCTGCAAAAATATTTTCAAGTCGTCTTTTTTTTTTTTTTTTCTGCTTTTACTATAACATATATGTAGCAATGTTAGAAAATACCAATGCAGTATTACAATGTGCTCTCAGCGGTGACTGAAGGGCTTTTTTAAACTTCAGAAAAGAATGTTTTATAACCATTAGTATAGTAATGATACAGATTATAAGTTGCTAAGGAAAAATGCCTTATTAATCTTGCAGTGCGCTGGTGGAAAACTGTCTTGATAATGGAGGTTTTCTGCAGTATGAGTTGACTATTTCATGTGCTAGGGTTGTGTCTTTATTTCTCAGTCAGTGATTGGAAGGAACAGCATCTTCAGCAACCTCAACCAAACAAAAAATTACTGAATACCATGCATCTGAATTCAGTACTTTTTGTAGCTCTTTAACTCTTGTTCCTTTCCATCCTGTCTCTCCTGCCACCATCTATTCCCTCCTGTATTTTTTGACACATCTTGTTGAATCCAATACTTGTTTTCTGTTCCTTCCAGCTCTATAATCCTCTCACAACATACTTTTAGGCTGTCTGACATTGTCTCTGAACAGCCATCTCTGACCCAGTCTTGACAGCTTTGGTAGACTACCCTTTCCCACTTTTCCTTTCATGATTCATAGGACTAACTGAATGTAACCTGTGTTTTTGCTTATACCAGTAGAGATAATTTAAAAGCTAAGCTATTGAAGAATGGGATCACATGCTTCATCTACCTGCTCTTTTAACAAAAAAGTTTATGTTCTCATTTCCACACCTAACTCATACATAATCGGCAGATATGGTACTAGATAACTTTTGCAGAATAAGATTCCTTTAGAAGAGTACAAAGTTAATTCCATTGCAAAAGAAAGGCCTTCCATCATATAAAAATTGCTGGAGAAAAGCAGCTTCTTTCTTTATTAAACACTTCTAAAATAATTTAATACAGATAGAATGAAATTAATAATGACACACAAGTCATTTTTTTCCATATATTTTTTCCATATCTAGAGAAGCCTCATCTCCCCAGTCAACAATCTCGATATTACTTATTTTCTGACCCAGAGAGTAATAGCTATTTATTTCCTGTTGAAATGTGGCTCAGTATCCCTGAAAAGAAGAAAAATAGAATTCCATGTAGGTGCTAACAATTGCAGAAAAAAGAAAAAAATCAATATTTTTTTGTCAATAATATTGTATGTCCTTTACAGTCACTTCTCTCCTGCACTTACAAAGCCTGCATGTATTTTATTTCAAAATAAATGGGAATGGACAAAATGTTCTCTCATTCTTATTTCTTTTCTGTCTCACAGAAATCTATCTACCCACTGAAATCTCATTCCTGCCTTGATTTAGATACCATTTGGCAACTTGTTGCAGAATTTCTCACTATCCTCTGTAAGCAGCAAAATTAGGATAATAGAATGAAAGGCAAAGCTGAATTTAAAACATTTTTTAAAGGATATTCCAGGTACATGGGAAGCAGGAAAGGGCAGTGATACAAATATTGAGTTACCCCAGAAGTAAGATCATATGTAATTCAAGAAAACAATATAAAATAAACCACTTAGATCTCCTACTGAGATCCAGATGGGACTCACTGACTGTGGAAATTGGTGACAGTGAAACTAGGTAGACAAAATTGACCTGCAAATGTGCTTTCAAAGGCAAACAGCTGCCTGGGGTTAAAAACAGCAACAAAAAATCCCAAGCATTCAACCAAACAGAAGCTTTCCCCACATACACATACTGCATCCAACTCGGCACAAATTAGACAGAGCTTACCTGTGGAGCTGCCTCCTGCTTCTGTCCTTTAGCTGCTATTGGCTGGCTTAAGGACATGTGTGATGATCAATGGGATACTAACACTATACTTTCCATCTAGAAAATATATATGATGGCATGTCCAGAAGAGGAAGATCACTTGTGAAGGGTTGAATATACCTGAAACAGACAAGATTTTTCCTATTTAATAATTTCTGACACACCACTAAGTCAATAATCAGGATTGTAAAATTAAGACAAAGGCAAATGTTATTTTATGAGATCCAAACTTATTTTACAATCTAAGTCTTGGAATGCAGGATTACTGGCATGCAGACAGTACAGGCAAGAGTTGCCAGGGTCCCCATTTTAGCAATGAGTACTCCCTTTCTCTGCTTGGAAAAAAATATTTTAGAGTCTGCTTATACATTTTTCATTTAAGAGTTGTCATATAAGACACAAAGATAGCAGAAGATGTGGTTTGTAATGCAGGACTCCTCTCTTCCAGCAGTCTTCCATTCCCTACCCTGGAGAGTCAGGAGCCTTTACTTGGTTCTGTTCTCTCTTATTCTGAGAAACCCCATACTCCCAATGCACACTGAAACACCTTGACTGTGTGAATGAAAAATGACCCTATTCAGCATCTCCAGCTGCATGACTAGAGCATCTCTTCCTCCACCACCCTGTATAGTTTGAAGTGAAAATGGCTACAACTGGTAGCCTGCCCATGGAGCATAATCCAATCCAAGCAGGCGAGCTGTGACATGAGCATTCCTGGCTGTTACCAGAGGAAGAGGTGAAATTTAAAAAACTCTTCAATCTCTCATTGTTGAGCAGGCGATAAGATTTTATACCCTGGATTTTAAGAAATAACATAACCAGTTGGTGTACATTCCTCCTAAGGATTCTGATGTGTGGTTATTTTGTGCAAACAGGTTGATTGGTTAGCTTCCTCCAAAAACCACAAGAATGTTCCTACTGAATACCCTACCAGGTCCCATTGAAAGAAGTGTGACTGGGCCAAGTGTATCATGTCAATCTATGACAGCAGTGTTCTGTCCTTCAAATATAAATTAATCTCAGGGTAGACACCTCCAGCTATACCAGAAGTAAAAGATCAGAATTACTTACAGAGCTCCAAGGAAGAGTGTCACAAAGTTAAAAAAAACCAAAAAACCCCTAAACCACCACATAGAAAAGGGCCTTTTGCTTTATTTCTTCCTTGTATATGAGAATGACTGCATCATATAACTTGAGCTGTGACAAATGTGCCTATTTGTGTCCTATTAATAGGTACAAGCTCCAATCAAAGACTAACATCATGCTGTGTCAATATTGCTCTGACAAGCAGTATTCTTTCTTAAATAGCTAGGTCAGAGAAACCAGGTCAGAGTTTTCTTTTCCCCAGCCTCCACCTTGTACCACTCTGAAAAGCCCTTTTGTCCTATTGGAGAGCTCTTTTACTTTTACTGGAGATTCAACCTAGTGAGAAGTAGCCCAAGGTTGAAAGGAAGTGGGAACATGAACAAGTAGCCGAAAGGAACAGAACACGCACACAAAAAGCGGCCATGGAGGCAGGACCGGAGGATGAAGAGGGCTGCACTAGGGCAAAAGAGGAAGAACTAGTGCTCACCCTGAAGAAGGAATCCATGGCGGCGGAAGCTCCTGCCTTTTAGTGCAGGCTGCAGAAAGGGAGCACCACAGTAGAAAATAGCTAGGAATAATTAATTCAGGACAGTGGTTTCTGGCAGTCATGGGCTCACCCTGCTCTGTAGTTTACATTTCCATTGAAGACACCTCTGTGTAGTGCAGTTCTGACCAGAACTCAAGGCACTAAGTATCGTTCTCAAATTTATTAAAGAACGTCCACTGCTTCACCAATTGTCAAAATACAACTCAAGTACTACCCCACTTAAGAAGGGTTCTATAAATTTTTAACTTGCTGGTAAATAGCCATCATGTACCCAACATTAGTTAGTGGGGTTGCCAGCTACCGGCCATCTTAGCACATGCATCTGATAAATGCAGTTGTGATAATTGATTGTTTATTCTATTCTTACCCCATTCTCCCTCCTTCATAAATGCAAGTAATATTTGGAAACATCCAAATAAATTAATGTGATATACATGACTCATATTTCTATTGGCTAAGCATGCCTGATTTCAGTTAATTCATAATTAACATTTCCATCTCACTGAGTCATAACAGTGTGTACTGGGAATATCTGAATTGATGGCAATCAAGGGAGTTTCTGTTTAACCAGAAAGTCTCACCTATAAGTAAAATAGGTACAAGAAGATTTCATGACATACGATAACACACCCAGTTCCTACTACTCAATATCACACAGGCCAGATAGTAAATATTCTTCAGACTTTAGAAGATCACATTTTCTGAATTTTTACTTTTTTAATAATACTCCATGTGTAAATTTAGTAATCACTGTGAAAAAATTACAGAAATCCCAGAAATCAAGGTAGGAAATGGTTTCTCTCCATGTTCTCTCCTTTCTTGAGTATTGGTGAACACTAAGTAAAGAGCAAGTCAGTCAAATGGAACAACAGTGTGTGTATATGTGTATCTCTCTCAAAAGATTTCTGTTGAGAATCACATGTACATAGAGTGTTTTGATGTAGTAGTAAATGGTAAGACAGAAATTGTATGTTCTAGGATATTAATAGAAATTGTCAATATGAGTATCACGGTGAATAAGGTTTCTATTTACACAAGAAACATGCTCAGATGAATGCATAATTTCTGTGCTCTTGCTGAGATATTACAGCACTTTTCAATTAATGTAATCAATACATGGCAGGAAATGGCAACACTTTAAAAATCATTATTCAGGGGTTAGATATACAAAATGAGCTTTACAAGAAATGGTACTCATCTAATATTTTCAATCCATCTGAAGCACTAATTTTAGAATATAGTGCTATCACTCAATTCATTACAACTACAGGAATCAATTAACATCATGTCATCACAGCTCATCCTTTCTTTCTTTAGTTGAAATTTCAAATTATTAATTGACTCATGTGCAGTAGATGGCACACATAATCCTCTGTAGACTGGAAGCACCATTTTCTCAAAGAGAAGCTGCACCCTAAGCTGCCTAATGGCCCTTGTCACTCTAACAGGTAATTAAAAGGCTTCCCACTTTGGCAATTAGCCAGAAGAAAAGCAGATGGAATGCTCCACTTGTAAAATGAGGAATGAAGCTCATACTTTGAAGAGGAATGATAATATTTTGCAATTCCATAATGTCTTTTCTTCAGGGATTTTAAATAAATTAATAAGCATTAATTAATAGGACCTTGTAAATTCTCCAGGAAATACTTGTGCTACCTATTAGAAAAGAGGACAAAAAGGAATTCGTTGCCTCAATTTCCACAGGATCATTCTTTTTGGATGCCTCAGCACTGGTGAATTTAGCTGGATTATTATGTTGGGGGAACTGTTGAATATTTCTGGTCCCACTAAAACAAAAAGTATTTTTCATGCTCAGCATCACTGAAAGTCAGACTTTGGATGTATTTTGTGTGACAACCAGAATTCATGCACAGTACTAGCATCATTTAAGAGACAGAAACCTGAAAATGAACCTGGTGCCAGGCAAAACCTTGCTGCTAATGCAGATATAGTAACAGATAAAGTTATTATACTGTAATAATGCTAAACAAAATGGTAAACATACCCATTCATTCACTTTGGGACACTTAAAATTATCTTTGTACTCAAAACATTTGAAGAAAATCATATATTAATGTTTTGACTGGTCATCTCATCAAATGATGTATTCCAGCTATTCAGAGGAATTCTGTGAGAATTTATCTCTCTGCAACACTAGGATGAGCCTCAGCTATTAACAGAGATAATATCCGTGACTATAAAACAGGAAACATGTTATAAGCACTCTGCAGTAGAGCTTTTATAACTGCTGTCATGGTTTACATTTTTATTTTTTTAAGTTTTGCATTTGTTCTTCGCGTAGAACATCTAACAATTTTTTAACTGACATTATATATATTACGAATGTATAAAAACCAAAAGACTGTAAAGAGAGAAATTATTTTGTCAACACGCTACCAATCAATATGTGCATCTCCTTCAAGAACAAGGCTCCTTGAAGAAGAATAAAATAAATGAAACTCAAAGCAGTTTAGCACAGATGTAATCTTTATCTCTACAAAACAGTCACTGTAAGACAAATATGGTTTTAAAAGAGTTCTTTAACAGAGACTGCAAATCTCCTGAATGGAGACTTTCTGTTCAGGATGTACATGTTGTCAGAGTCATAAGACATATCACTAAAATGGCCTTTTTTTTCCCACTGTGTCCCTTGCAAGGACAGCAGCAAAATAGGGCTAAAGTTTTTCTAATATGAAGTGTTTGGGTTTTTTTCTACAAACACTCATAAAAAATCTTCAAATTTTAATCAAAACACATACAATTGGGGAAATTTTGGAAGATGTTCTGTCAAACACATGTCCAGTAGCATACTAGCAGTTATAAGAGACAACAAACACCTTTTATAAGTGTGTGATTATAAATATCATATAACTTAATG
The DNA here is from genome assembly GCF_030936135.1 of Gavia stellata. NCBI lineage: Eukaryota > Metazoa > Chordata > Aves > Gaviiformes > Gaviidae > Gavia > Gavia stellata. Next base: position 86,329,538 of record NC_082596.1, read on the forward strand.
CAAATATATCTACCAACAATTATTTAGGTTAGTAAATTATTAGAAAATGAAGTAGCTTCTATTTAATGCAGCAAGGTTAAATCTGATTACTACTAATAGGACACATTTCAGTATAGAAAAAAACTGCTACTAATTAAAGAATTTTTTTAAGTATCAAGGATTAATCAGTTTCCTTAAGTAGCTCATAGAAAATAAAAGTCAATTTGAAAAGTTCTTCAAAAGAAAAGAAAACATCTTATTTCTGTAATTCTAACTTCTTAGAAATGAAATAAGGAAAAGAAAATCAATCCCCACACTGTTTTTTAGATGGATTATTAAACAAGTCTTTCTGGAATTACTCAGAGAGGAGTTCCAACTCCTGCTAAGAAAAAGAAATCTCTCAGTGAACATACTAAACAAAAACGCAAAATATTAGGAAAATTTAAGAAATTGGTATTGAAAATAGCAGCAAGTAGGTATACACTGTATAGTCATTAACCTCAGTACGGATTGATAGCTGAAGTTAGATATTTTGAAAAGGAACAGAGGTTTCTTCTTATGGCTGGAAACAAAATAACAGCTTGTTTCTGAAAGACCGAAGTCATATGTCTGCTTATTCTATTCTTTTGCTGATTTTATCCTGACTTGAATCTTATCTGATCAAGTCAGTAAAATGGCAGAAAACAAACCCAGGAAAAAGTGCTTTTCTGTTTAAGGAGTGGGCGCTTTTTTCTTTGCCCATTTAGCAAATCTAATTTACTACTATATGTTCAGATGAGCATCAAAATTGGTCTAGGAAACAAATATCTGCAAGCCAGAATTTGGGAGTAAGATCTTTTGATGGAAGTAAGCTGTCCGTTCAGCTGTAATGGGAAATAGCACCCTGATAAAGCATACTTTTTTCTCATTAATTTATGGAAGGAGGAATTATAAAACCCTCCTAAACTGATAAAGTAAGTCACTCTTTCCCTCACATTCTTTTTGTTCATGTTCTAAACTTACCTGTAGAGACAAATTATTTGTGATGAGTACTGGAAGAAGCAACCAAGTTGCTAAGCATCAGGGGAAGTAATCTTTTAGTATAAATTTCACTCTCACCAGGAATTTAATGTGGACAGGCAACAAATAACTATTAGCACTACCATGGGACTATATTTAATTTGTTATTGTTATTTTAGTGGGTAATGAAATGCCTTTCGAATTAAAGAGGTTAGCAATTTTTAAACAGGAAATTGTTTCAATTGTGCATATCTGGACTCGCGTGCTAGCCTACAGTGTAGAAGGTGAACAGAAGGCTTCAATTCACACTTAGAAGAATTTTTATTAATTGATGGACCTATCTCAGAACAATTCCTTTAAAGGGTTTGGGGAATTGGGGTATTTTTGTTTTGGAGTTGTTGGTTATTTTTAACTGACCTCATGCTTTTGATGAGAACTAATGAGATATAACTGTATTTATTTGGATTACCCAAATTATAATTTTTTTTACAGATCAGTGTAGCAGGGTTCACTACAAATTTGCCATACTAAGTTTGGGGTCATTTCCAAGCCAGATCAACAAATAACTAGCATAATCTCTGTTAGAGCTTACCACAGATAGGAATACAAAAAGAACATGAATGTTGATGGTGATTTTTGTTCTCCTACTGTTCTTTCATTTCATATTTCCTTTAGTGCCTTGGGTTTGGGATGCTTTTGCCAGCCTTGCTGAGGAAGCGCTCTGTGCAAGGAGAAGGTCTCTTCTGCCAGGACTTTGCCCACACTCTCCCCAGCCATCCCTGTCTAGGGCCTGGCCCTCCACAAGGCCTGCCAAGAACAGATGTAAATGGACTATAGATCTGTTCTCACTAGTTATGCATTCACGTTTTGGTAGGAAGAGCAGGAAATAGGTCTTCGGTTTATTTTTCTGAAACTTAAACTTTGCCATTTCTTCATAACCTATTTGATGTTAGGCTTTGAAGATTTGAACCTTAATATTTACAAAGGTATGTCTGAACACATTTCTATTTGCAAATGCACCCACTAGAGGTTGCATGGGGTTTTTTAGCACCCAAAGTAATAAAGCTGCCTGTTGCATACTTGAAGAAAGCAGGCAGGAAATGAGTGAATAAAGCATCCTCCTACTTCCCACCTTTGAAGCCCCACCTTTCACTGCCATGCCAAGAAAATTGCGCCAAATGGTCACGGCAAGAGTGCATCTATAGTGTCAGCATTTTCTCACATTGATCTAAGTGGCCATTTACTGTGTATTTTGTGTATTTACAGATGCTCACGTATTATATGAAAGTTAAACAGAACTCTGTTGATTGTTAAAGACTGATGCTAGTGTAAAAGTGAAGTACTTTCGGAATTACTGATTTTGAGAAAAGGTCTGAGACAGGTGTATTGACTCAGTGTGAATTGTTGAAAAATGTAGGTCATCTTCTGTGTGTAGTTGTTACTGGATTTTATAAGACAGCAAATCTGACATTGCCATGTGGTGCGATTCAGTTAGTGTGAAAGTTATTTATAGATAGGTTTTTGAAAGTGGTGGTTTAATTTTACCTTCCATGTGGACTTAAATGGCTTACAGCTCATTCATCTTTTTCTCTTACTCACATGGAATGAAAAGGACTTTGACAAGTCTGAAGCCTGTGAGAGCTTTACCAATTTCTTATATTTCACTAAAGCTTGTTCAAATGCAATCATTGCGGGAAAAATATGTGGCCATTAAAAACTTGCATTCACGGGGCATATCTTTTTCAGTATTATTATAGTATTCTGATAGGAATTAATGAAATCAAGCAATGAAGAATCCTGATCTCTACTCAATAACATTTCAAACATTATATGTATTAAATTCATATACATGAATGGTATTACTTACTTCTCAAACCATGAGGTCAGTTCTGTTTTTGCCCAAAGAAGCCAATAAAGCTGTAAAAAAAGAGAAGCTTAACAGTCATTATGCTTTCTTCTTACGTTATATGAAAGTAACTGCTATACTACAGCATATTTAATGTATTTTTAATCTTGTTTTCTGAAGGTATGCAATTTTCTGTCATTTTGAAATACAGATCTTCCTCTTTGCTACTTCAAACTGCTGAAGCCAGCAGTTAGCTGTTAACTTTTCCTCTCTCACTGATTATTTTTGTTCCATAAAAGATCCATTTAGGAGTTCATATTGTGTGTGAGGCCTGATTTTTACAGGAAGGTTGGCCTCCGTCTTGCAAGTGTTCTGAGTCACATAACATTGCAATGAAGGACAGTTTGAAAAGGGAGAGCCAAGGTTGCTGAACAGAAGAATCATATATTTTCAAATGTATAGATATTGCCAAAATTCTGATGTGCTTCAAATGCTCATGCTTTTGAAGCAGGATGTCTTGTAAATCATTCTAATTTTGCACAATAAAGTTTTCTGGTGCAGAATGAATTGGGATGGAGGGTTTTTTTTTTTGCCTACTATTTGATAATTCACTTCATTTATACCAGAAATTAAGTTATTTTAAATTTAGCACTTATGTAGCAGGCCTGTACCACAAGCCACGTATTGCCCACAAATTTTGCAATCTGTGTGGCCTGCTAGTATCTTGGGCTGTCTGCATATGCACTAGAGTACTGGGTTTGGCTGGGGTAGAGTTAATTTTCTTCACAGTAGCTAGTAAGATGCTATGTTTTGGATTTGTGATGAAAACAATGTTGATAACACAGGGATGTTTTCATTATTGCTGAGCAATGCTTACACAGCGTCAAGGCTTTTTCTGCTTCTCATGCTGCCCCACCAGTGAGTAGGCTGGGGGTGCACAAGAAGTTGCGAAGGGACACAGCTGGGACATCTGACCCCAAATAACCAAAGGGATATTCCAGAGCATAATGACATCATGCTCAGTAATAAAAGCTGTGGGGAAGAAGAAAGAAGGGGGGGACATCCAGAGTTATGATGTTTGTCTTCCCAAGTAACCGTTATGTGTGATGAAGCCCTGCTTTACTGCAGGGCTACAGGCTGCCATGCATAATCTGCTCTGCAGTAACTGCTGAGTGTCAATACATCATGATGATACCAAATAAAAGGAAAAGTGAGGTGCCCCTCGTAAAAGGACCTGGGCACCAACTGGATAAGCAAGTGTTTGTGCCTGGGGATAGAGAGGGCTGGCTATCACAGGCATTTTTCCTGGCCAGGGGCACTCTGTTTTCCCAAGGCAACCGCAGTGTCTGTATAAACACAAAGCTTCTGTTAACAATGACATAACCACATCTGATGCCATGCTTTAGCTCCCTCTATGGCAACTTCCTAGGTCAGTCTATAGGGTTTGGATGATCATGGATTATGGTAATGATCAGGCCACTCTTACATGTCTTGCTGATATAGAACCACGGTTACTCCAGCTCAAAAGTGTGCTTTCAGCTGATGAACTTTGGAATCCTACTGGTGCAAGGAACAGGGATAATCCTGTGTCAAGTCAAGCAGCTGTGCGCACAGACATGATTTTGCCTTCATGACCTTACCTTCTCTATCCAATATATGCTATAGGCCTCCCTTGGAAGGCCTCCCCTGTTCCTCCATTATCATCCCTTCCTACACAGTGAGAAAGAGAAGCTCGGGATGACAAGGAACAGGACTTAAGATTGCTGGTACTTGCTTGTATTTTGCTCCCATATTGTACAAGACTCTCAAGCTCTCAGTAATGTAATTACCACACAGCAGAGTGGACCCCATATAAAGAACAGCCTGGAGATCATCTCTGGCACTCTTACAGCTTTGTCAGAAAAAGTAATTCTTTAGTATTTAAGCGGCCATTTCTACCCTTCCCTCTGCCCTGTCACTTTTTTCCTTCTCCCTGTGAGTCCCAGCCCATTTTTGGTTTGAATACACCATAAACAAATGAACAAAGAAACAGAAATCATCAAAAAGCAAGAAAGCATTTATTCCCTAAGCTTGGGATTTTTTACTTTTGGTGCAATACCATAGTGAGCCTGTTGCCATCCTCTAAAATATTGCTAAGGTTAAATGACTGTATAAAAAGTAGAATGGGATGAGATTGCCAAAATGGGATCAGGGATCTAGTCATAGATTTAGAGAAATTCAGCACAGAAAAAGGTTCTATAGTAAGTGGCATTACACTGGCTTCGTCTGGACCTCAAACTAAAAAGGGGAATTAACGGAGAAAGGATGAGGGGTTTTTACAATCTAAATTATGTAGGAGCATCCACACAGAACTTTTTCTGACTGTTCAGGAAGCTCAGTGCTCCCCTGCACAGTACTGAGCTGACACAAATGAGTTTTCAGTTACCACTTCCCAAGAGTCTTAGACACTTGCTGGCATTGTTAACATTGGGGTCTGGATTATAGCAGTTTTACTGAAATCTGTGCAGAGTTTCTCTTTTGCTTTTAACCCAAATTCAAAGTAAATAAATTATCAAAGGGTCTGCAAGTCAGTAGGAGCTAGGTCACAGAGTAGTGAGAAGAAGCAAAGGGGATCCAGACACTTTTTTCCCCCCAGGCTCAGCAGCAGATAAGCATTCCCTGTTGCTCTTGAGCCCCCTCCTTCTCCAAAGCAGGCTGTGCTCCTGTCACCATAGGCAACCCGGTGCCCCATCCCCATGGGCAGCCTGGACCCTGCCTCTCCATGGGCATGCTCTCTGCCCAACCCTACCTCTCCATGGGCATGGTCTCTGCCCACATGGTTTCATCCCATCCTACCCCTTTGGTATGTCCTACCCCACTCAGAGTGACAGGGTGGAAGTAACCTCTGCTGGGGAGGAGGGAGGTCTTTTGAAGTAGGAGCCATCAGACCACCCAGTAACATGGGTCTGGGTCTGATGCAACTGGTGCAGACACCAGTAGCATTACGCTCCAGGGGAAACATGCTTAGTGGCAGTCCAACAAGGTGGCTCCGAAATGGGTGGAAGCTGCCTTTCCTGATTGTCTGATTGTCAGCCCTTTAAGCTGAATGCCTGCCTTATAATTAGGGTCTAGGTGTCTACCCATGGGATTGCTTGCCTGCTGGCACTCTGTGCAGTGTGCTGTGCCTACCTTGCAATCAAAGATCAAATGAGAAGGGCACCTTTGCCTGGCCTCCTCTGGCTCCTGAGCAGCACAGTTTCCAAGAACTCAAGGATTGTTAAGCATCGTATAGTTGAAGAAATTGATATGAAGACCTAAGGAAAAATAGAGATGAGAAGACAGACTGGCATATGCAAGAAAAAGCTGAAGGAAAATACTGACAATGGAGACGGGTTGCAATAAAAGATGGAATGATAAATATGCAGGATATATAAGATAAAGAACATGTTTTCATATTTATTTTCCCAATCTCCAAGCAGTGAACTTAACTGGTATGTAAAATGTTGAACATACAATTGAATATATATAAAAAGAGAATGAGCAACAGCCAAATTATCATATGTGTTTCTACTTTGTGTGTGGATAGATATTTTCTGCCTTTCTGGGTAGAGTGCCACACCTTCTGAAGGTACCTTTGTCCAGGGCTTAAGAGGTTTTTAAAAGAAGTCATGTGTAGGTTGGGAAGGGCTAGTCATTTGGCTTAGTATTTAGCATACTCCATTATTGTTCTGCCAGACTTCTGTATCCTGTAAGTTTTCCCAGAACAGCTGTGATGTGTTAGGGCCTTTTCCTTCCTATCTGAAAAACCATTTTATTAAATCACAGGTGTTATTTTGCCACTTAATCCCATGCATACTTTTATACCAGTGACCACATTAAATGCTCATTTTTATGTCTTTTATGTTTCAGTGTATGTGCAGAGTGTCACTGTGCTGATTCCAGAAATGAGCTATATGGTTTGTTCTTATTTACAAATACTTTATACATAAATTATTAATACAGACAAATACAGGCACATAAGCAAATTCTGGTCAAAATAATGAAAAAGAAATCCTCCAGGGCAGCGAACAGAAATACTAGCATAATAAAATACAGAAGGCAAAGTAAGTGGAGGAGTAAAGTATAATACCTAAAGGGTGGTAGCAGTCCGCTAAATCTCATTACTTAAAATGAAACAAGGGTAGTGAGAAAGTGAACCTAAAAGCAGAGAGATAATGAAAGTTTGAGCTTCTCAAATAGGAACAGTGTGCATTCAGCTCTTAGAAAAAAAGTTTATGTAGCCTTCTTAGTAGCAAATAAGATTCAGCAGTATCTTGTAAAAGTTTTCATCAGAAGCGTTAGGTCAACTATAGCTTCTTCAGTAGTAACTGGCAGAAAAGTTGTCCTCTAATACATCTGTAATGAGCCAAGAACTCTATAAATACAGTACAAACTGATACTAAGAAATACAGCTAGATTTGTTTCTCCTAAAATTTTTATACCTAGCAATGATCACTTACATAGAAAAAAATCTAATGCTGGCACATGTGAATGGAAATGGATACAATAACTGGGTCATCTTCAAGACAGAGCTTTAACATTAAGGTAAAAGTCTTGCTCTGCAAGCTTATACCACAAACCTGCAAGCATTCACCTACATGAGTAGGTATACACATATTTTGACCACTTTTCTATTTTATCTATGCATTAAAAAGTATTTCTACTATTCAGTATGGAAAGAACTGAAGGACTTTTTCATATAATACCCGTCCACAGCACATACGCTTGGTGACTTCCTAATACAGACCTGTTCTCAGATTATTTTGACTTTCTTCATTCTACAAAGAGAATATACCCAGTCCCAAAACATGTCTCTGTCATTCCTCAAAAGGTAGTTTATATGTGGTCATTTTTACTACAGGTGTGTGGTAAATTATTTTCCTGAATTCAAAATTACCCCAAACTTCATAATGATAAAAACAATACGCTATTGTGTATTAAGAATGGAGATCTCCATTATTTTGATTAGAAATCTACCAGTGCAGGAACTGGCATGCTTGCTTTTGTCATAAACTCTGGTAACAGTATACATCAATGAAAAAACCTTCCCTCAGAAAATTCACTTCTAGCTCTGACTTCATATCTCAGAGAAGTAGTTCACGGTGGCAGGTATGAGCCATCTTGAATTAAAAATTTGGTGGTTCTCTTTGGCTACTGGGAAAGCCAGTGAAAGACAATCTGCACCTCTGCTTTGTGTAAGCCTCCTATGTAACAGTGTGGTTTGTAAAGGAGAAAAATGCTGTTCCTTTCTGCTGTCCCTTCACCCTCTCAGCAGGGTAAGGACAGGGAGCGAGAAGGGGTAAGGTAAAGGGGGAGTGGGGGGAGAGTGATTTTTAGTTCTTGTCTTTGTTTCTCACCACACAACTCAATTTTTAATTGGCAATAATTACTTTTCTCCAAGTCGAGTCTGTTGTGCCTGTGAAGGTAATTAGTAAGGGATCTCCCTGTCCTTATCTCGACCCACAAGCTTTTCCATCTTATTTTCTGCCCTGTCCTGTTGAGGAGGAGGAGTGAGACATGGCTGGGTGGGGATTTGGCATCTGGCCAGGGTCAACACACTACAATTTGTTAGAAGTTATGTTAGTATGAATACTCTATTAAAATATTTGCTAAACTATTTGATCATCTTTTACTTTATACAGCATCACAGTCAGGATTTTAAAGAGGCCTCCATAAATCAAGAAACTTGAGACAATCTGAAGACTGGTGAGAATTGTTTAGGCAATTTTTTTATGATGAATCATAAGATTTATATTATGGGCTCACATTATGTTTTTATCATCAGATTTAGTAATACCGTTATGTAAAATTATATATTCTCTACTTCGGGGGATTCACTAATCTGTGTTTTCAGAAAGTACATTAGTTGCAATTTAATTACTTTTTTCTAAGACCATTTCTCTAACTACAGAGATTTTTGCTTCCCGTATAGCTCATAGGGTTTAACCCAATTTCAAACTTCATAGCCCCTTAATTTCCCTCAACAGGATAAATAGAAAATATCTACCTCAGAAAAAAAATAACAAATTAAGTGGTGATGAGAATTTTCTTGTGCTTTTATGAGAAGATGTCTTTGCTCATAACTTTTTCCTCAAACAAGATAAAATACGTATAAAGGTCAAATGAACAAGTCATTCGAACATCACTTTTGGACTTGGTATTCAATTGTCCTTCAGAATTGCCTGCTGAGCCAAAATAAGCTCTACCATCTACTACAGATTAATCAGTTATGCAATATATAACAAGTGCTTTCACTAGGGTCTTCATGTCCTGTTTAGTCTGATGCACTAAACTAATGCAGATTACATCTATTCACTGTTAGTTCAATAGGGCATGTTCTAAGCAGACTTAACAACAAATGACCAAATGGGTTTAGCAAAAAAATCACTACTAAAAGCCTAAGATAAACTACACAGGCATTCCTTCTGTTAGATAGACAGAGTGTTTACAGCTCCAGTAATGCTTGATAATGTTTGCTTATTTGTTAAAAATAGAGAGAGGAAAAAAAATGGGGGTTTATTAATGAAATAAGCGTTTTTTGTTAAAAATTTCCAGGACATACTGAATGTCAACTTTTTTTTCCCAGATGTTAACTAAGAAAAACTTCGAATGAGAAGATTATTTTAGTAAAGCAACAAAAATCTCTATCTCATTAACTAGCGTGTACCAAAAAGAGCAAATATATACAGAAAAATAGCTGACATTGAGGACCAACATCCACGCTGTATGAGAAGGCAAGGGGTGCATAATATTGACTCTGGTTTGTTCCCATGGCCTGAATGTCCATTAGTGGATGCAGTGTACCAGGTGTGCTCCTGAAGCGTATCTGTGGTTTACCGTCATTCAAGAGAAGTACAGTTCATGAACTCCAAGATGACTTAATTTTAAAATCAAAATAATGTAAGTGGGTGTGAATCAGGAGATTCACAGCAAAAGATGACTCCTGATCCAAACCAAAATGGTAATGCAGGTGCACTCAAAGTGGAAGGAATAAAAGCAGTACGGTTTTCAGACTTCTGCCCAGGGAACTGGTTGAGTCACCATCACTGGAGGTGTTCAAGGAACGTGTGGATGAGGCATTGTGGGACATGGTTTAATGGGCATGGTGGTGTTGGGTTGATGGTTGGACTCGATGATCTTACAGGTGTTTTCCAACCTTAGTGACTCTGTGATTCTGTGAGTAGGAGTGTGAGTTTTCCTGTGAGTTCTCCCTGCTCTGCTGAGGGACATCTGCCCTTACTGGAAGGATCACCTTTAAAGGAAAACCTTTACATTCAGCTTCTGACTCTCATAAAGCCAGACTCAAAGATGCCTATACATGAAATGTTCCATATATCGTTCCCCTCCAAAGTGGTGAGTTTTAATGAACCAAATGTAGCAGCTATTTTAATACAGAGATGTATCTGCTTCTTAGCAGAGTGTCTTCTTTGGCTGCTCAAAGCATTCCTTATGCTTCTCCTGTCCTAATGCATCAAAAGGTGCCACAGATGCCTTGTATAACAAAGCCTTCCATTACATATGATCACAGTTTAAATTTCACATAGTAATAAATTTTTTATGTAATTATCTTCTCTGCTTATCCTAGCATTGTAGGCCTTTTCTTCATCTCAGTTTTGATGACACTGTATTTCATTTAGCACTTGAATAAAACTTAAGCCAATGTATACTTTCTCTCAGCCTTACAACCTTTTGAGCCTCTCATATTCCATTAAGCCTTATACTAAATGTGACGTCTCAGCTTTATTTAGATCTCCCTCTCCCTGCAATATCTTTATTAGCTGTATTACACTTTTATTCCACCAAGGAACAAGGATTTTTATTACCTTTCAACCAAATGGATTAAAAATATTTTCATTAGCTCCTCTTACAGCTGCATTCACCTCATTAATATGAAAAAAGTCAGTATCATCATTTGTATGTATCTTTTTCAATTGCCTATAAACCTTCTCATTCAGTCCTAGGTGAAAATATACGAATTTCTGTTCTAGAGAACAAGTTGACTTTTTCTTCTCAAACTCTCTTTTGAATAGCTTGTCTAATGGAGAGAAGGGAAGCCCAGCAGAAATGCTTACAAATATTTGACTAATGGTTCTGACAGTGGTTCTGGCTTTCATGTATTTTGTCCTTGCATTTGAAAGAAAAATGAAGTATGACATAAGGCAGCAAAGTACCATTATGCTGTTAAATTGCTGCTTATATTCAGAGTATTTTTATACCACTGCTCCAAATGTAAGACATATAGCCAGAAGAATGTCATAGCATGCGCTGCCTCTCAAAATCCTATGCCAGAAAATTGTTGCAAAATTCTGGACTTTGGCCATATTCTTTCATGTCCAAAGTCAGCCCTGAAAAAATATGTACAGATGGATGGAAATAAGGCTACTATAAACCCTTTGTCTACGCTGCCCAGATCTTCAATAGACACAATCTGGTTAAAGGATGTTATCTCCTTGTATCACTGTCAATGCTGTCTATACTAGCCCATTAATTTGACAAAATCCCATTAGAAATTGTGCAGCAATAGTAACAAAAGAAGGAAAGTAATACAAAGACTCTGGACACTTTTCCTTCATGCAGCTGAAGCGAATAAAGAAGCATTTCCTATGTTGGCTTCACAGCAGCTACCTGATCACTAGTTAAGACCAAATAGTTTGGAGGAATGAGTTGATATTGCTCCATTCAATCATAAAGATACTTTTCCAAAACCCAAATTTTTCTCTAAAAAAATTATCATATTTCAAAACAGATTGATGATTTACAAAACAGAACTTCATATTTTTATTGCTTGTCTAAGAAGGATTTTCTCTTCACCTTCCAATGGCCATTCATGAAGAAAAAGATGCAAGTGAGACCAACTTTTAAAAATAAAGCTAGATGCCACGGAATATTGCTTTTCACCATATATACCCTTCAATTGTAATTAAATACAAAGTTCAAGCTATAGAAGATGATTCATAAGCAAAGTTGTATCTAACGAAATAATTACATCATTAACATAAAATCTGTTTCCTCGAAATAATTACATCCTACACATGTCCAACAAACCATTAAACAACAAAACATCTTGTTTACACGTCTTACAATTCAGACATCTCACCTGATTGCTATCAGAGTTTATCAGAGCTACTAGTTTAATTGCAGCTATCTAACTGAGGAAGTCTCCTTGACAGCATATGACACACACACAAATGGGAAAAAGAAATCTGAGAAGTTATTGAAGTTTCAAGCAAATTCGAAGTAAAGCTAAGAAACTGGATTGAAAAAAAAGTTTTTAAGGGAAGTGATATAAATCTTTGATTCTCTTTACCACAATTGTATTGCCAATTTTCTTATAAAAGCTCATGCAAACATCCTTGTCCCAGATGCAATGTCTTATTAATAATAGAGAATTGTGTTTGTTAATAATTTACACAGAAACTTGACAGTTTTCCCCCAAGCAAATCAGTCATTATTGCTACCAAAACAATGTAACTCAGAACCAGTAGCATTGCTCTTTTTGCTGTGTTTAGGGAGAAAGGAGGCAGTGATGTTCACCACAATTATACTGACATCAGCAGAGGAAAAATAAAGGTTACTATTCGGTGTTTGTCTACACACATGAAAGAAGGAATAATGACATTTTAAATGAACCAGTAGCATTGCTCTTTTTGCTGTGTTTAGGGAGAAAGGAGGCAGTGATGTTCACCACAATTATACTGACATCAGCAGAGGAAAAATAAAGGTTACTATTCGGTGTTTGTCTACACACATGAAAGAAGGAATAATGACATTTTAAATGAAAAACCTAGTGTATGACCAAGGAACACTTGTTCTACTGTATTTTCATTATCTGCCTGTATTAATGTGACTGAGTCACTCAAAAAACAGTTACACGTTTTACAGATTTATATTAATTTCTAATTTCTATTTCACATATTTATGTAAAAAAAGAACAAAACACACAAAGCAGATTTTAAAATAACTTTATAGCTTGAAGAAAAAAACCACCCAAAATACAAACAAAACTAAAAGGATAGTGCAAATTTTCCAGAATGCCAACAGACTACATGCACCTCAAGTGTGGGGCACCTACACACCAGCTTTCCTAGCCTTCCCTTATCCCAGGCACAAAGGAAAGCAAAGATGAAAGTCTTCTTTTTCCATTGCCTTCAAGAATTTCCCTATTTCCTTCTTGTCTTTCCCTGTCTCCAACACCTAACTTAATGTGTCTGCAGATGATTTGAATAATAATCTGCCACAATAAAGTGTTACATAAAGATGCCAAGCTGCAGATTTTCCCTAAATAAACTTAGATAAAATGGACAGGAGCTGCTCTCTGTATAAATAATTAATTAAAAAAAACCCAAAACCCAAAACCCTGATGATGCTATATATGTGGAATCTAGTAGAGACAAATATTAGTAATAATAGATAAAGGTGTGCTGGCTGTTGAATCATATGCTCCAATAGAAAAGAAATTGGTTCTGCATCTAATAAATAGCTATACATCAATATATATGTATTACATGTATCACAGCTGAAGTGCTTAATGAACAGTGATGGAAGTAGATATTGATGCAAGTAACTAATATCATACTTCATCTACTTAACTGCAGAGAGTCTGTGTATCTTTACCAAAATAGGCAACATAATCCATCAGCGATCGTAGATTGGGCACTGGAGGTCATCTTCTATTTCCATTTGTCCTCGCCTTTCACCCACTGGCTCAATGGAGGAATGTAACTCCCTGTATCAGTTACTTTCTTAATGCACATAACGTTCATCTCATTTATAAAGAACTGAGACTGAGTACTGAAATAAAAGTTTAAACAATCTTTTCCTTAGCCAAGTCAAATACATTAAGATAAATATGTCAAAACCAAAAATATCACTGCTGTCCTTTAATCCGTCCATTATCCTTTCTTTCTTTCTGTTCCTCCTATAAAAGGTGCTCGGTACTGTATCCCAAATGTTTTTCTGTGTTTATTCTAGCTCTATGAGTAATACAGATTTCTTTCTTGTAAGTAGCTGCACAAAGACAGCTCTGTACATAAAAAATAGTCCATAAAGGAAACACTTCTTTTTGATGCATGAGCAGACTCTGCTAGGAGGTCATTACAGGTCACCAACAAAATTCTGTGTCTTTGAGAACTGGTACAGCAATAATTCCAATGTAAAACTGTAATAATTAAGAAAATAAGAAGCAAAAATGTTAGATACATTTCACCTGATAAGAAATCCTCAAGAGATTTATGATCCCTTCTTCCAAAGGAAAGGTTTGACAAATATGCTCTCAACAGGTAAAGGTAAGAAATAAATTAGTATCTTCACTTGTATCATCTCATGTATACGATTCAAATAAAAGTAAAAACATAAACATGTAAGCATGATAGTGCAACTCAAAACTCCTAAGTATTCCTAAAGCCAGAAGTTATAATTAACATTAGATAAGAATTTGTCCCTAATTGTCTCTTAATTTGCATTTCACTACTCAGAACTGGGGTTTGCTAGTTTTGAGGTCTGCTGGTAAGACACTATCATAAGGGGTCCAGGTTTTGATTCTGGCAGCTATTTTTAACTTTGTAGCTGTGTATGGATTAAGGGATGAAGAAAGAAGTGTAAATAAAGGATATCTTACTTGCAGCTATGTAAACAATGATCTTTTTTTAATAACCTAATTTTAAATATGTGATTCCCCATTTTGATCACTTTCCAGAATTATTCTAGTGAAGAAAGTTTACTGACAGGAATATCGCAAAATATTTCTGTAAGACAAATTTCAAAGTCAAAACAGACATCTCTGCTGGTAATATAATCCCTATATTTATGTTTAGCCAGTAATAAAAAATATGCATATTATGATTAGATTTCTAATCTAAGCCACTCATACTTCACAACATGATCATTAGACATACAAAGTTTGCAAGCAATCGAGAAAACTGTAACACGGTTTCAAACAATATAAATATATCTCTTGTGGTTTTTTTCTTTTTCTATTTTTGCTGCATGATGGGTATTAAGTAGGGAGAAAATCTCTTTCATTTAAAGCTCCATTTCACAATTAAGGAAACTAGCCAGCTTGTAAAACACGTATTAGTATGCTTACATAATGCATCTAACAGTTTTTCATGAACATCAATGAGATATTTTGTTAATTAATCTATTTATGCTTCCCCTTAAGCAACACTACCTTTTTATAAGCAAGTTGTTTTCACCTTCTATTGTTGGCCAACAGATACCATGAAATGATCCCATTTCCAATTGCTTACAAATTCACCTCACTTCAACTTTTTTTTTTTTTTTTTTTAGTTTAAGAGAAAGATTTGAATGCACAGATGATGAAAATCAGATCACAGGTCAGTGGACAAGTCTCCAAATAAAATTTGGTGGGGTAAAACTATGACTAAGAGTTATAGTAAAGGGTCTGAGCTTTTCTGGAGAAGACTAAGTGCCTAGAAGCAGGCTAGAGCTGGGCGTCTGAACAGGGTTGTGAGAAACAGTGAGGGTAAGGAAGGCCAGCTGGCTACATAAGATTTTGAGATGAGAGAAAAGGGAAAGCTGAGAATTAAGAATAACCAAGTAGATTTGACAAATACTACTTTAATGTTTCTATGTTACGTTAAGCATTCATCATAAGGATTAAGTTATGTCCCTATAAAGAATACAGAAAAGATAGACATGAACAGAAAAATGGAAGACCAACTTCCAAAAGTCTGAAAAATAATAAGAAATCTTTTTACAGTACAAGAGGAGCAGAAAGGGAAGTACTCATGTCAGAACACAGGTGGACCATGGGAAGTTCTGTCTTAAAAACTTGCTGATAAAGGATAGTCAATGGAAGCTAGTGAGAACTGCAATAAATCATGAGGATCAGAAGATAATCAGCAAAAACTCCCAAAGGACAAAATAACTTAAATACTGACTTCATATGAAATTTCTCTCAAAACTGCCCAGTGCTGTACTACTGGAAGGCAGCTGATGGGTTGTCAATTATTAGAAAAGATTCTAGGCAGCTTTATGAGGCTCCAGGCCATTAAGTCAAATGTCTGTGCTAAGCACATCAGTAGGAATAGTCTGGAACTACTAGAATTACTGAGATAATAATGCTTGCTGACGTTACAGAATTCAAGGTAGGAAAGATGTTACCCAAACATGACAAATTTGCAAAGGGATCTCACAGTACAGACAATTCTGTAATAAATTGGCAAATCATTTTAGCATAGAAAGATGTGAAATGCCATACCGCCAAAATGAGAACCCTAATTTTATGTAATAGAAGATTGGGTCTGAGCTGGTGAATGCCACTCAGAAAGTAAGACTTCGGCAGAAGGTGAAAGAATGTTAGACATCATCCAGGAAGGAATAGAGGACAAAAGAGAAAACAATGCCATCCTACAACTGTGTATCAACTTTCATCTTGAACACTTCTTGCAATTTTGGTGCTTCCATCTCAAAAAGAGTGTACTAAAACTGGGATATACTCAAAGAAAGTTACAATGATAATGGTCACAGGTATGAAACAACTGATGTTTGTGGAGTGGATAGGCTAGAGTGCTGCCATTTAGAAAAACAAAGGATGACTAAGGTTCCTTCACACAGGATCTAATTAAGCCATGAAACTCCCTACCATTAATTATTATGAATACTGAAGAACTGCAAAAGCAATCAGATAAATCCATGTAATAATAAAAAAATATTTAAAAATCAAGGATTATTAGGCAGAGATAGCAGCTCTGGCTCAAGAAGTTCCTAAGCTGAAAATCACTGGTGGCTGGAAGAGTGTCATTATACAATTTCTTTGTCTTAGTGCTCTTTCCTAAGTATCTATTTATTGTCCAGTCTTGAAAAGAGGATTCAGGGCTTGTTGGACATCTGGCCTGAATTGATATGATTATTCTTACGTGCTTATGTCCCAGTAAAGGTAGAATGTGCAACGTCCCTTTAATTCTTTTGTGCTTATTTATTATAAAAAGCATTACATACAGCATTACAGTCTGTAATGAATCCTATTCTTTCTATTTAACCTCTGTTTCATTCAGTAAGCTGGATGGATGTCTGCAATTAAAGAAAATATAGTATATGATCATGTAGTTTATCCCATGATTTGCCTTATTTCTGCACCTATCATGGGTATAGATGGGTAGAAGTTATTAGCTTTTGAGTTATTTTGGTTATTAGTAAGAATTAGCATTTGAATGTTTAATCTAATACTCTTCTTAAAATAATACTTTTCATGTGTATTTATAAAATACATAAATATCTCTATGAAGTAAAGAAAAAAATGAAGGGAAAAGCAATAGTGAGAGGAAAGTATTCTTCTTACTCAGTATTATTCTCTTCAGACTGAAACATTACCTTGTAGCAAAAAAGGCCTGTTATTTGGAAAGGGACTTTCTCTCAGCCAGCTGTGGTCTGGTGGATGTCAAACTACATTACTGTGGTGCCAAACCTGAGACCATAGCTATAAGAACTGATGCTGTTCATAGACAGGTGGTTCATAGCATAGGAGTAAGAGTAGGACTGCTTGCACTCATCTGTTTAGATACCTTTGTACATTAAAGTGCTGTAAGGTAATGTTGTGGTTTAACCCCATCCGGCAACTAAGCACCACACAGACACTCAGTCACTCCCCCCACGGTGGGATGGGGGAGAGAATCAGAAGGGTAAAAGTGAGAAAACTCGTGGGTTTAGACAAAGGCAGTTTAATAGGTAATGCAAAAGCTGTGCACACAAGCAAAGCAAAACAAGGAATTCGTTCACTACTTCCCATCGGCAGGCAGGTGTTCAGCCATCTCCAGGAAAGCAGGGCTCTGTCACGCATAACAGTTACTTGGGAAGACAAACGCCATCACTCCAAACAGCCCCCCTGTCCTTCTTCTTCCCCCAGCTTTATATGCTGAGCGTGACATCACATGATATGTGACAACCCTTTGGTCAGTTGGGGTCAGTTGTCCCGGCTGTGTCCCCTCCCGACTTCTTGCGCACCCCCAGCCTACTCGCTGCTGGTGAGAAGCAGAAAAGGCCTTGACTCTGTGTAAGCACTGCTCACCAGTAACTAAAACATCCCTGCTTTATCAACACTGTTTCCAGCACAAATCCAAAACACAGCCCCATACTAGCTACTATGAAGAAAATTAACTCTATCCCAGCCAAAACCAGCGCAGGTAAAAACTGCTGTAGTCAGAAAATGTTCAAGGACTGCTTCATTTTAAACACTGGATTAAAACTTGCAACTTTTTAAGTTATTGACAAAATGCTTATGGGCTTTAATAAGCCTCGCAGAAATAGAAGAAATGACTGGATTTTCTCTGCACTGAAAAAAAGGAATAAACAATTTAATAAATGTTTCTAAATTAATGGAGATTACATACATCAACTTCAGTCAATTGATTTCACTGGGATACGCTGATGAAAAACTGGAGTGACATTAATGGTGAACCAGACCTTTAATTTTTATCTCAATAGCATTACTGCATTACCTTAATCGGAGGTGGTTCATGCTGTAATTTCTTCCCATTAAGCCTCTCAAAGATTCAGAGGGTTCTGTCCCCCAGCAGCCCATATATGACCTTGCTTTAGAGACATTATCATCACCAGTCTTTGTGGCATCATTTTGTTCCATTTTAAAAATCAAATAAAGGTCAATATTTATTTGGTGACATTATGCGGTTCAGTTAGGTATAATTATACCTCCATCACTTACAGGATGTGATTTCAAAGATGTTCAAAAGCTGCTGATTTTTTTGAAAACTGCAAAAAAAAATGACCCTGTAAACTCTGAGAATAATAATGGATGTTCTGTCTACAGGCAGGATTCTTATTACAGAGAACAACACATGCTGGAACCCAAGACAATCAGGAAGGTAATAAAATAGCTCGACAGCAGCCAAGAATTCTTACTTCACCTACAGCATGTTGAATTTGTATGTAATAAAATGCTCAGTGAAATAATTTTTCTCAGAATAAATTGCTAGTAAAATATGAGTATTTTGACAGACTGGCAGAGGTAAATACATTACATTTGATTAAAAATTCCACAATGACCTATTTTTTCAATTATCTCTCTTACTTTTGAGAGATTAAAGAAGGCCTGTACCTTTTTAATAGTTCTCATGCTGATCTTTCTGTAGCATTTTTAGAAGCAAGTTATTCTGCATGGTACTCCAAAGTGCTATCTGTTCCGTTTGGAAAAAGAAGTGACGTACATGTGATGGATTCTAATACCTGTCTACCAAATAAAAGGATTTAAGGTAAAAAGACGACCTTTTTTCTCCTTAAATATTGTAACAACACTGAATTAATTTGCACATTGAAAAGATGTGAGAGAAACAGGTATGAATCCGCAATACAACTGGCAATTGAGGTTAAGGAAAATATTTGAGGATAAGTAAACCGCAATGATATATCCAAAACCATATATTATGAGTTGATATAGGAGTTATGCTTATTTTAATAATCTTTGTGGAGTTCTGTGGTTTTGACCAACTTAAAAAAAAGAGGGAGAGTTCAAAAACCTCAATCAGGTTTTGTAGTTTAATTACTTGAAAGAAAGAAGAACTTTGTTTTCATTTCTTCTTTTATTCTGTATCTAAGAAAGGATTTGTATTAGTGTAGAGATGAATGGGTTAGTTTAGAGGTAGAGTGCAGGTACCTTTTTAAAGACAATTCTGTCAGAAATAGGCCAACAGTCAGGTTTGAAAATAACTAGCAATAATTTTATAAATATTTTTCAAAAATTGTAAATTAAATTGCTCTTATTTTTATAAGTGCTACAAATTGCCCTAAGAAATCTGGTTCACCAAACTACATCCCTCTCAAATGACTGCTCCCACACAGTAATATTTAGCATGTATTAGAAACAGAGAAGTTATACTTTAAGAAAAACGCATTTTTTCATCAAATAAACGTTTTGAAAGAAAATTCTGGTCAGCTTTCTGGCCAGCAATCTCTCTGAGTGAATAGTGTAGTAAACTATCAAATGCTAACGTTTGAATAGAGAATGTCTCAGGCAATATTTCATGGACAAAGATTGCACATGTATAGTGTAATAATAATTGCTTTTAAAAAGTGCTGAATTGATTACTTTAAAAAACAAACAAACAGACTACAGATGATTAACTGTAACTTGAATGTGCCACAGGGTTGACCTTCTTATTAGAGTAACAAAGTAATTCATAATTTCAGCATATTAGTTTCCACAGCTGTATGTGAAACAAAATAACAAATGGAATCCTGTTGCTTAGAAATCTCTACTTATAATGATCAGCTGTTCAAAATGACAAAAAGTAAAGCTTTACTTTGCCCTTAATAGGAGTATTTTTGGAGAGCATGAATGCTACCTTCTATAAAGTTTTACTATAATGGGCAAAGATGAATGTTCCAAGTAATTGTAACTTCCTCTTGCTATTTTTTACTACATGAATTTAAACCTGATTTTTACTTAGTAATGTTAACTGCTATTCTGTTACAATCATCTACTGACAGCTCCAATTTATTCACCCCATTTGCCTCATACAACAGTTATATTGTAACCCAGTCCCTCCTGCATTGTTTCTATAATGAGCTATTAACTTCCCTCTCATTAAAAGTCAGTTTTAGTCCCTTCTTTTATATGTCACACTTTTGCTCCCACTTATTCTCAATCCTTATTTTCAGCAACTTGATCACTTTCATCTCAGAACCAATCTCAAAGGGTATTCGGTTTATAATCTAATTAATTACTAGGAGAGACTTTTTTTTCTTGGATGTTAGAATACATGAATGCTAACGTTTTCTTGATTTAATAATCCTACTCATACTCAAAGTTTGAAGTATGAACAAGTTACTCATTCAAGGAAGAAAAGCCTGTAAAATTGTCTTAGCCTTCTTTCATTGCTACTTCACCAATGAACAAAAGATCGATCCTAATACAGTTCTGTAACATTGAATACCTATATTCATGTCGTAAGGAACTAGCAAAGATCAAAAGACAATGCATCCCATACATAGTTCCTTTTCTTCACTTGAATTATATCAGGGGTTAATTTTGTCATGACATGTTTAAATGGCATAGTATAGATTAAAGAATGCAAGCATAAGGGGTGGAATTTTAATTCTGTTAGAGAGAGAGGGAGCTTTGCCTTAATTCCAGTCAAGCTAGGATTTTACCTTACAAGCTTATCAAATGATATAAACAACAGCAAATGCCAGACTTAGTTTCTTCCTTCATTGCCTCATTTTTACTTCTCTCACTAATTCTTCTATGTAATCTTCTCCTTTCTATCCTTTCTGGCATTTACATTTTGATTGTTATGATTTCCATCTACAGTATACTTACTTGTGTTTTTACTTTGTCAATTCTCCTTTGATTTACAGATATACTTTTTTCTTGCATATAAATTTCTTATAAATGTAAGTGTATGTGTATAGTCTAATGAACATAAAAATTACCCATACCACTATATGTAATTATGTTGGAATTAAATTAAATTGTCTAATTGAATTAATTTATTATTTTCATAATAGTGTTCATTTTTCTTTACTCAGTCATTTTATTTTTGACTTTTTACTACACCTTGAATGTGCATGTGGTTAGACATAGGGTATTGCTATGTTACATGCAGGTATTACTGCTTGCCACATCCCTAAATGAGCCTTGGTATTTCTCTGAACAACATTAAATTCATCTGCACTCAACTTAACTTAATATAACTGAAGTTTTGAGAGGAATAAACAGCTGTCCCATTAGTAACTGAACTTCAAAAATATTTAAGGAGTCAGAGATTAAAGAAGCAGGAATGTCAAAACCCATATATTATTAAAATAAAGGCCTGTCCAAAATACTTGCTTCTCAACAACTGCTAGTGAAAAACAGAAGTACAAACAATAACTTTTCAATGTGTCAAATATTCACTTTGTATATTTAAATTATTTTTAATTATTTAATTGTTTAATATTTTAATTTGACCAGATGAAGCAATTAATAATATTTATGTCCTTTAAGTTATTTTTTTATATGTCTGATGGAATCAGGATTCTGCTAACTTAGAATTTTACTTAGTTTTAAACAATTGACACATTCTTACAAGGAAATATGATTATTGAATGATTCTGGGATGCATCAATTGCCAGGAAGAATATGTGAATATTTGTCCATTTTTTTGTTCTGAAAAAGCCAGGAAATGAATCAGCTTCATTCCTTCAGAACGAGCTTGGCATAGATGAACAGGTGACTAGAGCACAAAAATTCCTTCTCTGGAACTGATGTAAACAGTACCAGTGAAGAGGATGAATATTTAAGGGCAAAAAAAATTCCTATAGCGATTCCTTGGAATATATTTTTATTAGTTATCAGTGCTCATGTCATGTTTTACAAATAAATTTAAAAAATGGATTAGATTTTTATTTTCTTTACATTATCATTATAGATATTAAAGGAGACACCAGCAGTAGAATGTTTTTTTTTTTCCAATTAGGAGTCAAATGTTCAAAATCTGGACTTGAAATTTCTTTTGCAAGTATGTTTACATATGAATGATATTCTTCTTGCTAATTCATGCCTAGATTCATGACAAAAATCACAGACCTAGACTTATAACCTGTAGCTAGTTCACTGGGGCCATGTGTACAACAGGAAACAGTCATGTTAGATCATGTGAAAGGAGATCAGATTAGTTAGTTTAAACAATGATATAAGTTTAAAATTTTTAAATCAGTATTTTAAAAATTATAATATGTTCAAACAGTACTGAAAATAAAGTAAGTTAATAAAAGTGCTTAAAATATTATTAGTACTTAGAATGATGTTAACTAGGACATTGAAGAGATGGTAGCTTATATGTATATATACCTATATCTGTTTACATATATATTTCAATGCATATATATGTAAATACGAGTGTATATATACTTATGTATATGTATTTATATATAAACTGTGTGCAAAAGATGCATCCATTCTGTTGCCAGAATTTTTTATTGATTCTATATTCAATGTAAGTGGCTTTTCTCCTAATGTGAACATATACATAACTTAAATTCATGAATGCAAACTTACTTTCTATATTGAGTAGATTTATAAATGTTGATGAAAGTATCACCTTCAAGTTCTGTCTGAAAGCACCTTCCAGTAATAGAAGTACAGACCGTAGTTTTGTGTATTCTTTGCAACAACACTATGATTATTTTTTCCATTTATTTTTAGAGAGCAACAGAGGTCTATGATCAGGTTTTATGTCTGGTTCCTTGAAACTCAGGTTTATGCATGAGTAAAACTATTCATACGTGAATAAATTTACAAAATAAAACTGGGATTTACAGACTCAACAGACCAAGAGAAATGTCATTAAAGGTTTTTAATTTTGTTTGGTTTGTTTCAACCAGTCCTTAAAGCTTTTTTAAATCTGCCTTATCTGAATTTACTTGGAAAGGTAATTATTCTTATCTACAAAGTGAAGGTCCTTTTAGTTAGAATATAGATGGGATTTAGGTTATTAAACACTGTAAATGAAAACATTCCAGCACCAAATACTCAACCTGGAATGTTAAATACTTTGACATTTACCTAGGTATTACTGCATATGAAGCCAGGCTCACAGTAATAACATACATTGACAAGGATTTCCCCAATTTTCCTCAAAAATTCTTTCTAAAAAGAAAAAAACAACCCATGAAACAAAATATTTCAAACACTGATGTTTCTTTGTTCAAAATGTCAATTTTTAACCTGATTTTTTTATAAAAGCTTTTCAAAATCAGAAGAGACTTTTTCAGCAACAACAAAGGAAATGCCCATAGAGAATGTTAGCATTACACGCCTGAGTTGGGAGTTTTTCACCCAAGAATCATTCTCTTGGCTATGAGCTAGACATGACATTAAGAAATATTGTTAAGTGTTTCTTCTACTCATCAACAAAGACTCATCACGAAAGCACCTGCTCAGATTTGTTGTATTCTCCTGCTCTCCTTATTTATTTACTTCCAAGAGGTCAAGACCAAAACACTTTGAGCCCAAACTAGGTTGATGATGGGCATAATTTTTTCCCCCAAATATTTCAAAAAGTGTTGTGCTTGTCAGCTGCTCATTTTTATTTACATTTGAATTTCTTCTCAGCTGTCAGTTTAAGTCACTCTTCTCTTTTACAGTGTTCTTGTGAAAGAGACCATATTATCTAAGACTGCACAAGCAGTTCAGTTTTACTTCTGTAATCTAGTGCAAAGGGTTTTGACTGGATACTTGGCTGCAAAGAGCGTCTCACTCTTTGGATGTGGGTACCTAAACATGAGAGAATTTATACAGTAACAACTTTTTCTGTATTTGTTTTGATATTTGGCTTCTGATCTCAATAAAGAATGTAATGCTATATCTCATCTTACCAAATATGATAGGTTATTTAATGAAAGAAACATTTCAGGTAGCTCCTTTGATCCAAAATTGTGACGAATTATTGCTTTGTAATCCAGTCAACATCACTGACGTTTAAACTCCAAACAGATACACAGAACAATTTACAGAAGACAGCAGAGTAAAAATGGGTAATAGTCTCCAGTTTTAAAAATACAGATAGGCCACATTCTTTAAATATTGCATATATCATGTTGGTGTATAGTCTTTTAAGAATTTTATGAAAATTATTTCTGTGTAACATTCTATTTTAGAATTAAACATTTAAAAACAAGTAACATGAAAATACTCAGAAAGCAAGATCCTCAGCTACTCTTACCATAAGCTTTATAGAAAAGACTATTCAACAGCAGTTATAAAATCAGGTTCACAGATATCCAAATTTCTCAGTAATTCTGTCTTTACATAATTCACAGTGCTGTAAAAGATTCATCAGTCTTTCCTTTAAAAGAGTTAGTTAAGCACACACTCCCATTCCCACTGTTACATGTCTATTTCCATTTCCACTAAAATGCATTTTTACTCAAGTACAGGTTGTTCCCATACCACCACTTCACCTGGAAAAAACCAAAACCAAAACAGAAATGCTCTTCAATTGACTGAAATGGTGAATAGGTTAAGTCAAGTGCAAGTTAACAATATAAGCTTATCACCAAGAGCTCTATGCAAAGGGCCACAAACATAAGCCAATATAGTGTGAAACAAAGCAAATTCATGTGCTCCTCAATAAATCTGTTAACACAGCTTGCAGAAGCACATAGGACAGATCCTTCCTGTTATGATATAATATTTTTTGCATTTGGAAGTCTTTCTTCCTTAATACTCTAAAGTTGTCAAGGTGTTTGAAGTTTCATATTCTCTGACATCTTTCCCTCACTAGTCTGACTGACCCCATCTCAGGACCAAAAGAAACTCTTCCCTACCAAATTGTGAACATACATGCATACACATGCATATGTACATGTATTTCTATATACACGTCCACACAAATCCAGAGTTGTCTTTTTTCCCACTTTTATTGCAGATGACAGAGCTATGGTTATTTGGTTATAATCAAATTTTAGACCATTAGGATATAAGTCACCAGGCTTATCAGAATGCTCAAGTTTGTCAGAGCTTTTGTCCACTTTCAGCAAAAATGTGAGGTTGAAAGTAAGCTTTCAGAATCAGAGGCCTCAAAATTTCCTGGTGGACCTTTCTTCATAACAGTGGCAGAAGGGCTGGTTCTGAAGACTAAATTCTTCCATCTCAATCATTCTGTATCCTTTGCAGAAAGAAGGGAAATAAAGATTCAGAGCCTGCACTAAACTCTTTGAGTAAACAAAGAAGAAAGTATTCATGCTAGGTGTGTTGTGCTGGTAGTTTTCTAACTTTTGAACAAGATACAGTCCTTGTATTTCTGGAGGCTGAGATAGCAAGTTGCAGTCTACTACCATCATGTATTCATCAGTCTGTTTTCAGCTACTTCTATATACAAATCAAAGAAGGTACACAAAGAGCAGAAATGTTCTCCATATATGTTTCTAAAGGTTTTTTAAAAATAAAACATGACATGTTTAAGTGAACAAGTGAATGCCATGCTACAGTAGATGAAAGTGTTCTAGCATCAATTTAACATGGTCCCAGCTATAGCTGTGCTAAAAGGAAGTGATAAAAAAGTATCCTTGGTTGAACATTATATTAAAAGTGCTTCAGAGAAATTACTTGAGGGAATCCAGTTGTATTGCTTTTCCTTTCGATAAAATTTGGTAAGGTCATTTGGTGTCAAATTACATATTACCCCTAAGCAAAATTAAAGTTTTTGACACAGGGTGGCAGCTGAGAAATGAAAAGCTCTTCGAAAGGGTTTCCAAACCTCTGTTCAGGAGTATTTGGAAAGTTATTTTATAACTCAGGTTTTCTTTGCTGCTCTAGGGAGGTTATTTGCTCTACCTAAAGTAGCCTTCACCGAAATACTGCTAACACAGCAGTGTGTACTTGTGCTGAAATAGGCCCGGTTTATATTAAGGATTTACAGGATTAAACTGATTCGCTGGAAAACTTTGTGCTAACAAAATATAACTCCGTTAAGATCAGAGCTTGGCACTTTCTTTCAGTAAAGAAAATATTTAAAGATAAATGTATATCTTGGCATTGCAGATTTTGAAATAGATGTAAGGTTTGTTTAAAAATTTCTATCCGGGCCGAAAAAGGCAGGTATTATTAAAACATTATTTCCTTCTTGTTCAAGAGCCAAAAGTTTAGGGGTCTATTGCAGGACAGCCAAATTCACTTTCCTTATCCACCTGTTGATATTTGAAGCCATAGTCCTAGGACTGCCAGGCATTTTGGCTAAAGGAAATATTTTTTAAAAATCTCTTAGTGAAGCTCCATACTCCATGAATGAAAAAACATTAACTGTAGCACAGTCTAAAGTCCTGCTTCCCAGGGGAGTGTCTTTGGATAAAGCTAGGAGGTATTCTCATTTTTGCTATGGGACTATCCTAACTATTTTACATAAATTGAGGGAGCAACCCTGGAATAGGCAGTGAACTCTCCTACTGAACCAGATTATACAGGCATGAAGACATTAGATCCTGGATCTGTAAGATTCCAGCACAAGAAGAAATTGAATGTATCCATGATAATGAGTGCCCTAGCCATTAAATGACCAGAAAACAGAAAGGAACATCACAAACATCTCCCTGTATTATTTGTGAAATGAAAAAGTTTTTGAAATTTACTCCTTTCTTCTCTTCAATTGTCCATTCCATCAAAAGACACATTTGCATTTTTGAGTAAAATGGAAGTTATTGTTTAATGGGAATCACAAATTTCAGCATTTTATTTCCACAAGAAAGAAGTGTATTTATTTATCTATTGGTCCTTTAGCCAAAATAGATTAAAAAATTTATTTGCCTGAGTAGGATGGCATTTTCAACAAGTATCAGTGTATGCAGTACTGTTCCTGTTGTAAAACTGAACAGCGTGCTGCCACAGACTTCAAAATAGAATAGAATAGTGACCGAGGAGGAGATCATACTATATAGGGCTCAATATCCTTGGATGAACCTGTGAACTGTAATTTCAAACTGGCTGTCTAATGCTACTTTTTATCCTAAGTTTTTGAAACCTTTTTCTTGTGTGCAGTTTCCTCTTTCTCCACTTCCCACTTCTATGTGTCATATATGAAATCTTTGATTAGTGCTTTAAAAAAAAAGGGGAGATCTATTAGAAAGAATATGACTTTATAATTTATCACCCAAGTAGCTGTAGTTCATTTAACATAATATACTGGAGTATCACACAGAGCAGGGCATGAGAAAGTTTAAGTTTTCAGTGCTCACAAAGCAGGAATTACAGCAACATCAAACTCCCACTGCTTTTTCCCTGCCTGTGATGAAAAATCTTCACAGGGAAATTTCTTAGGTCATTTGTATTGCAATTTAACTCGCAAAAGTGAGCAAGACCCCTCTTACATCTGATTGATTCATACTACCTACCCCAGAAAAGAAAAACATTTTGCTATATCTCTTGTGGGATTTTATATCTAATTACCAATCTCAATTATCCAGTACTATTTCTCTCCTCTTCAAACCATAGCCTGCCTGCAAGGTTCTTTGCCTGATGTATGGGGGAAAAATCAATGAGCTAAGTGTTTCTCATCTTCAAATTTTTAATTTGCAATCCATCTCCACTGTCTTTCACAAAACTTGTGTGTGGAAGACTGCATTTCACTTATTCAATAAAAACAACCTCAGTCCAAATGCAGACTTAGATGCTTTGCACAGATAGAAAAATATGCATGAAATAATGTTTCATGTATTGAAAACAAAGCAAAAATCACTAGCTAAAGATGTATTAGCTTCTAATTCTCCTAATGTAATCACTCCATATAAAAATGAATCACCTATGTTGCTTGTCTGCTACACATTTAGCAAGCGGTCTACAAAGTGTTTTCTATTAGTTGCAAGATACTGCAACTTAAAAGAAGACATAAAACATGGTTTAGCTGACTTTTATGGCAACCCTAATGAAACTTTCTGAACCTTTGTGGATAATATTTTACAGAAAATGGGTAACAATGGCTGCATGTACAAAAAGGTTGCAGGATATACAGGGCACAGTAACAGTTTCAATTATGGAATGTACAACAGTGTGTTCCAACATTTGCAGACTGTAAATTTCAACATTATTCTGCCTGGCCTGTACCATCTGCAGGAGCTAAAGAGGTGAAGTAGACATGCAGAGTAAACGGATGTGGCCAGACTCAGCTAGAGCCAGTACAAGGGAAAATAGTTTTGAGGACAAAAATCAGAGTTGGGAATGAATGTAATTTGTGAGTCTATTTTCTGTTTGTCTCTTTGAAAGTGTTTCATTTTGTCTTTGCTAAGTTAAGGAAAGGAGGGCAAAGAAGTACAGAAGAGGACTTCTGTTGTTTTAGTCTAGCCTGGAGTATACTTTATAGTAGCTGAGTGTCTCTTACAAAATTCCACTGCTATTATCCCCCACTTTCCTAAGAGGCTGAGAATCAGTTCCCATTGGGAATTCTCTGGTGAAAACCACACCTCATTTCACAATTGGGCTTGATGCCCAAGAGAATAATGACTATCAGGAATGAATTAGTTGTGGGGTATGTGAAGCGAACATATGACGGTGCATGTACAGGGACTTTTATTTTTAAACGATGACAATTGATTTTAACTTTTAGGAATGCACTTTAGTTAGGAGAAGCTGCTCTTTGTGTCACCTCATTACAACATTAAGCTCAAATTCCAACATGAAGTTCAAAATTTTCCTGAAAGGAAATTCTTTAGATTGCCTGATAACATTGGCTGACCAAGACATGGCTGAGGAGTGACTGTTGTTCAAACTGTTGTATGAACTGTCCTAATATCTCCTTTTTTTTGTTTGTTTTTTAAGCTGAGTGCACATCCATTAGCTGGCAGGTGGGGTAAGTGTACACCTAGCAGGACCATGGGCTTGCTTCCTATAATCAAGATAATAATTTGATTGACTCACTGTTAACTTCATGTTATATTTAACTAAATGTAGGGAGAACGACTGACCCTACTGTGTTCTTGCTGATGCACGGTGGGTAAGGTACAACTATGAGAAGGTGGAAGGAGACTGCATCTTTCCTAGAGAGCAGTGGATCACACCAGACTCCAGACAGGCAGGGAGACCACTGCCCATGAGAGACAGGAATCTCCTAAGATGGCAGCAGAGCAGCTATGAGACAAACTTTGGTGCGACAAGAAAAAAAACAGACTTTCCTAAAGACCCAATGATGCCTGAGTGAAGGCTTTACCAGCCTAGGATGCCCTTGACACTTGATAAATGAGACCAAGTTTGGAGATGATAACTTGCCTGATAACTTGCCCTATGCAGGGCTGGGGCAGAGGGAGGAAATAACTTCCAGAACCTGTATCTACTAACAAAATTTAATTTTCTTTAATTCAAAATTAATTTCAATATAGACAATGTTGTAATGTAACATCATTAAATATGAAAAGCTTTCTGATGTCTTTTGGTGTCTTCACTTTAAGAAAAATACAAAGTTCTACCTCAACACTCTAGCTGGTGTGGGATCTCATCTTAGAGCATAATAAATGCTCACACAGCAAATTCCTATAAAACCAAGTGTGCCGAAGTGTATACGGACTTAAATTACTGGATTTTAAATAGAAAATAAATTTAGATTATATAGAATTAAATTACTGGATTTAAAATAGCACATTTATATTACAGGGTTTTTATCAGTTGTTCTCATTTCCGTCATGTCAGCACACAGTACTGTACTAAAATGCCAGGGTAGCTAGGGCTGTCTATGCAGTCTGTCAGCCTGCAGCTGCAGATAACTTTCTTGTTACTCTTCTTCAGTGCAGATCATTTGACAGAACAGTGTCTGTCAAATCACAGCTTTGCCCACAAACGCTGTGCTCAGAGTGAAGCAGAGAAGTTTTTTTTAATGAACTTGAATATTGCATTATTTTGAATAATTTCTTAAGTGAGACTTTTTTAAACAATCTTTTTACTAGTACATTCCTAGTAAGCACACAGTGACATGGAAATGTGTCTGCAAAATATTGGTAATTCTCAGCTCTCTGCAGTTCGATATCACTCCAAAGAGGTGATCTGGCTAACTAAAGCCACTTGGACATTTGCAAAGCCTTTCTGGAGATGTAGTTGATTGAAAGACTGTAGGAAGCACTAACCCTACTACTAATGACACAGTGCCAGGGAACAGGAGAGGAGAAACCCAGTTAGCAAAAAGCTGAGCTGAAAGTCATTATCCATTTGATCCACAGATTAGCAGCACTGAAAAACTTGGGCATTTCACAGGCTAGAAACATACATTATAATTATGCAACCTAGTAGATATTGAAAAGCATTGGCTCTCCTTCATAAATCACTCTTGAATTTAGCGGGAAAATAATATTCAGGTACAATGTGGGGATAGTTCTGAAAATAATCACATCTTCCTTAACATGTTATTTCCTTAATGTGATACTTTCTCAGTGATACCTGGGTGATATATCTTAGGGTATTTTAGATGCATACATTCTTTGTAATGATGCCTACATAGTTCGATCTGTCGTTCAATCTCTGAGTTACAGAACAGAAACAAGAATAAACTATTCACCATACTATGAATGGAAACGTGAGAGATTGGCAGAAATAGAAGTGTGGGCTTTTTTTAAATTATTTTTTGAACATTCCCAGAAGCACTGACTACAGGCATTCTAATAATTTGTACCAAAAAAAAATTACCTTCCTTGCTAAATTCATATTTAATAGACTCAGCAATGACAACACAACATGCAAAATGAGTGGTTTGAGTACAGATAGTCTGCATGAATCACAGCATGTGGGAAAAAAAGATTTAATTAGTCTCTCTCTCTGTGACATAAAATATCAGAGCAAATAAACACATTTGTCAAATGTGGGAAACATTCCATATCTTCAGAAATTCTACCCATTTCTCATGTTCACTTCATGAAGCCATTCATACAGAGAAATCATTTCTGAAATTATGAAACTGATTTGGCATGACAGGCACATAAGGCTTAATTTAACATTAGACAAATAAAAACAAACACTACAGGAAGCAAGTATAAAGGCCAACAGTAATAAGAGCAACATGTATAGTTTGGATGACAGAGAATATGGTAGTAAGAAAAGTGACTGTTGACAGACTAACTACACTAACAAGAAATCCTTGGAATCATAAAGGAAGAAGAATGCATCGTGTAGGGAAATACAGGTATTGACTTCTCATCCTAGTGCTGTCAGTCTATAAGACTCTTTATGATGCTATTTATACTCATTTCACCTGAATGTCAATGTACAAACATACTGAGCCGGTTTGTTTCTCTGTGAACTAAAAAAAGAGTTTGTGTTTCTTTTGGAGGTGGGTGTCAGAAGACCTATTTGTTAGAATAAATTATACTGTCAACTTTGATGATTTGCTTCATCTAAAAACAGCGTTTGTCCTCCCTCCATAACTGCCCAGAACAGGAAATGGAATTAGGAAAATGCTTTCCTTCACATGGGATGTCAGACTGGAGAATTATTCCCTTCTTCATCATACAAGGGA
Organism: Gavia stellata; assembly: GCF_030936135.1. NCBI lineage: Eukaryota > Metazoa > Chordata > Aves > Gaviiformes > Gaviidae > Gavia > Gavia stellata. The sequence continues at coordinate 86,361,320 of NC_082596.1, forward strand.
AGAATGTCTAGAAATCTCATAATGATTCTGCTACTGTGTAAAAGGGAAGGGACACAAAGGCTTACAGAAGTCCTTTCAAAGTGTCTGACACTGCAGAAAAAAATTTGAATGAGACTTTTTAAGAAGAATTAACATAACAGTGAAGCTAATAAAGCTGTAGGCAGCTAAACTTCATTTATATAATCCTTTTTTTCCTAAAAAATCTAGTGATTCAGCAGGACTAACCATATGCTTAAGAATAAGTTTACATGATGTAGTGGTTCAGGAGAAAGTCTGATCTACCAAGTTTGACCTTAAGTGCAGTTTTTGCAAACCCTACAAAGAAAACTAATTTAGTGGGGGTTGTTTGTTTTTTTGTTTTTATAACACCTTTTAATTATAAAAGTCATTAACTTCTCCATTTGGAAAACTTCTCAAAGAAAATAGTTTATATTTTCTTTATAGGGAAAAAATTTTGTTGACTTTCAAGTAATTAGAATGATTGATTCTTCAGTGTGCTTATGTTCTGTTAGTTATATAAGTATTGTGTGATATCACCGCAGGTTACTGTACATGCAAATATGCCAATAAATAATTGAAATTGATTACTTATATGGAAAGACATTTAAATATTAGACTATCTGTATTAAGTAAAGAATTAATCAGTGGTATGATCATCCTTACTGTACTGATGAAGGTAAGAACACTATACTAAGGAAAAAAGGACAACACCTTGTTTGATAACCACCCTGTATCAAAAACTATTACTAAGCACCGTTTAAACTTTAAAAAGATTATTTTAAGAGCTTGCAATATCTATGCAGAATATAGGGTTTGGATTAATTTGAAACTTAATGTAAATTCTTGTTAAAATCTAATGAAATTAAAAGGATATCTCAGAGACTACAATGAATAAAAGGAAGAATTAAATGCTTTTATAGGTGTAATGACAGCTCTTCAAGAAAAAGAATGTGAATATAAAATTCAAGAACAAACAACTCAGTTCATATATAGTTGCAGATTTCAAGTTCATGAGATTAAGTAGATGCAACAGCTATCCACAAAAGTGTTGAGTCAATGAAAAGTAACAGCTGGTGGTACGTGAATCCAGTGAAGCCCCTGAAAAGAAGGATTTTTTTCAGCCTTAATGAGACTGTAAAAGGAGTAGCACATATTGCTTTTAATTTGAATATACTGTCTTACATTCTCATGCTCTTGATCACCCACACAGTCCTGCTGTTAATCTGTTGACTTTCTGTTCACTCATCATATATTCAAGCCAACACCAGTGTTTCCAAGAAAACAATGGCAGAATGCCACATCTAAAAAGTCACAGCATATCATCAATAAGAATAATTTTTCTTTGCAGCATTAATTCTGAAAAATAGTAACATCGGAGACACCACAGTATGTTTTTTATATTTGTGGAGGATTCCAATCTGCAGAAGCACAGTGAGAGACTAAATTAAAATTGTTTTTTCTAATAACTGCTATAGCAGTGAAAGGTTGCTTTAACACAACAGAGCAAAAGCAACTTTTACATATTTCTAAGAGTTATGGTCTAAATACTGGACTTGGTGTTGAATAGATTGGACAACACTTTTGCCTGTACCATTGTATAACTGGTGATATAAGAGCTATGCCATTGCTTCTATGTCTTTATTAAATGACTTGTATCTTTAAATTAAGTTGTTTGGGTTGTGGTTTTTTCTGTTCGAAATTATTCCTTCAAATCCTCATGATAAATAATTATGTTGAGTAAACAACGCATTTCTATTCAAAATACTTCTGAAAGAATTTAGTAAAGCAGTTTCACTCTTAAGCATAAAAGTTCAACATAGATTTGGTAGGAGAGCAGGGAGAAGAATACCATATTTGGATATTTTAAAGCAATTACAAAATTGTAACTTGACAAGAATTCGAATTAGGGGGAAAAAACCCAAACCCATTGGCCAGCTTTGCTTAAATGAACACAGATAAGCAAATAAAAGGGTCACAAATTAGTAACTGAAACTTCTGTACGAAAACTTCTGTAACATAAATATGTAAGTACTTCTTCCTGCATTTACACTGACCTAAAAAAAAAAAGTGCAACGTTTATATCAAGAATACATATCAAATCCAAAATATAGGTGAATAAAAAGTGGTTGTTTATCAGCCTAGGAACTGATTGGAAAACTGTAAAATATTTAGAAACTGAATTTGCTATTTAAATAACCATACTTAAGAACTATGTACAATAATCATATCTGATCCTGATGGGCTTGGTAGCAGAACCTGAGTAAATCCTTCAGTATTTTTTGTATTATATTACAATACTCTGAAATACTTCTGTAAAAATACTCTCTTGGCCTACTTTCAAAAAACATTTAGAACACTGTTACTTGGAAGATTTCTTCCTGTCATCCTTTATCTCCCTTTTGATCTGCATATGCCATTCACTTAATGACTTACTAGGTTCCTTTTATTCAAAGATTTAAAGTTCACTTCCTTTGTTTGTAATTTTCCTTCATATGACACTAGCATGTTTGAGTATTCCACATTATATTGATTTATAAAATTACAGTTCTGTAACCAAAATGTCATTATGGAAAGAGTAGGGGAAAAAATCTGGCCATTCTTTATAACATTTCTACAAATCCCCCAAAGACTTTGCTAAGGTTTCAGTTGCTTTCATTTAGTAGCATGATTTCAAGAATTGTGGGATACCATCAATAAAAAAAGGCATTTGACACAAAAAAGGCAAGTACCAAAATGTCTATTTTGCTTGAAAACTGTTGGACTACTCTGCCATTCATAATTCTGGATTTTGTAATTTATTATTTGTATATTATTATTATAGAAGTTAGTAAACTGAGCAAGATTATTATGAAAACATAGAAGAAGCAGAGCAATGAAATTAGTGGTGCCTTGAAATACAGCTGCATAGTATATGATCATTTAAACACATACAAGAATTTGGATTCAATGGAAGAATGAATATTCTAACAGATGGAATAACACTATACATACAAATATATATTTACTTCTGGTAAGTTATCATATTAACTAACAAATATTATACTACTACAAAGTCAGACCATGCTTACAGCATACTCCAAGTCTTTCCTTAAGGAGCAAAGTTTCTTATTATAACTGAAATGGTAAAGATACTGCATGTACATTCCAGACACTTGCATGCAAACAAACACCTAAGCCCAATTCTAGAAAGAAAAAGCTCTCTGTAAGCATAGGAGAGTCTGCTGTGGGTATCTGTAAACATTAGTGTACAGATCTAATCCATCACAAAGATTCTACTGTGATGTCTGATATAAAAAAAAAAAAAATCTGTGACAGACACACCGTTAGTTACTTCTGCTTATCTAGGATTTCCATAGGATTTTGAACCATCCAGAAGAGCAATACTACAGGGACGTATCTTGCACCAAGCTCAATTGCAAAGTCCAGCGTAACGTAACGTAACGTAACGTAACGTAACGTAACGTAACACAAAATAAAAAGTTCTCTATAGAAAATACACTGAGCTATTCAGCATTAGGTAAAACAAAAACCTAAAAACTTCTAGGATTTTTCGGCAGAAGGTGGAAAGAAAAAGAAAAAAGTGCTAAAAATAATGAACAAAGGAGGACTTCATTTTGACATTTTCTGATTCCAGCATTTCATTTTAGTTCATCTTTCTTTCCTTTGTAAAGTTTTCTCATAAACATTTACCTTTAAAAAAAACAAACAGATATTAATTGATTGTTGTTACAGCTCCCAAATGAGCTTCTAAGTCAAAAAAATCACAAACTCTAAAGACAACTTAGAGTAAACATTACTAAAACTCATAGCAAAGTCACAGTTCAATGTTCTATTAGCCATTAGAGTATAGAAGTACAGTTTTTACTGCCAGCTGGCTATGGATTTAGAGAATTTTATTTTAACTTACATTACACACTCTTTGACCACACATAGACAGCCAGATGATTTTAATTTCAGCAGAGAAGTATTTTAGATTCCTTTTGAAAGGCTATCTTGTTTCTCATCTTTGCTTTAAAACTGGCTGTGAAAATTCATGGAAATTCCACCTTTTTCATTACTTTGAACAGTGGCAGCATATCTATCTCCCTGTTTCTGGTTAACTCCAGAGGAAAATTTCCTGTCTAAGGCTAAATCCTGACAGTGTACTTTGCTTTTAGGGTGGATGCAGAAATGCTTCATCCTAGTTTATTGATAACTGAGGCTGATCAGAGTGGTATGCCTTACCATTATCTATGGGAAACTGTCTGAGGAAAACAAACATTGCTAGACAAAACAAAACCATGAAGAAACAACAAAGAAAATATCCTAAAAGACAAACTAAGACCAGTCAGGTGCTGGAATTGGTTTGAACATAATAGGGTCTATCAAATGTTTTTCTGTAAGAGCATAAGTTTATTAACTATCATTGACCATTTAGTAAAATATATATTAATTTAAGATGGCATTCAGACAGAATTAAGGCACCATACCAAAAATGCACAAAGTATGTGACTGCAGTTCAATACTCCAGAACAACTAGCACTGATGGATTGCTGGTTCATCTGTTTTTTAAATAAGCTGGTTTTCATTCTCAGTATTTTGAGAAATAATACTAGGTGTATTATTTCAGCCAGTTCATAATACTAGGAATACTTGTCTGAACTTTACAACATTCAACAAAGTCAGTGCTGCCCTTGGACAGGAAGCATTGCAAGGGCACAGGCTGGTGGAAGGGACCTGAGGGACTTGGAAAACACCAGCTGAGCATGAGCCAGCAGTGTGCCCCGTCTGCAGAGATGGTCAACAGCATCCTGGGAGGTATTCACAGGGGCATATCCAGGACATCAAAAGGAGGGACTATCCCCCTCTGCTCAGCACTCATGAGATCCCATCTGGATGCTCTGTCCAAGTTTTGGGCCCCCAGCACAGGAAAGAGGGAGAGCCCTCAAGCTGGCCGAGGTCTGGAGCACTTGCCCTGTGAGGAGAGGCTGAGGGCCCAGGGCTTGTTTAGCCTGGAGGAGAAATGGCCTCAGGGGGGCCTAACAGCAACCTGCAGGTACCTATGAAAAGTTATCGACAAGATGGAGTTGGACTCTTTGCAGTGGTACACAGTGGAGAAATAAGAGACACCAAGCATAAGGAGAAACAAGACTGGATGTAGGAAGAATCTTTTTCACCTTGAGGACAGCCAAGCAGTGGAAGAGGCAGCCCAGAAAAGCCATCCAGTCTCCATCCTTGGACGTTTTCAAGACTTGACTGGATCAAGGCCTTGAGCAACAGCCTGAGCAATTTTCCTACGATCCTATGATTTCAGAGTAAATGAAAACTAATGGCAAAATTTTTCTACAGCTCTAAAATTGCCTGTGGAATCTGAATGCCCTATTTATTTAAAACAAACACAGTGCCTCTTTCTGGATTTTGTTTTTCTATAGAGGAGGTGCTAATCATTAAGACACTGTTGAACCTAAATTGTAGGTGCTTAAGTTCTTCATTAGATCTAGTCTCAGTCCTCGTGTGTAGGCTTTATGTCATTTGTGTAAAGGTTTTATCCAGAGAAAAAAAAAAATCTTGTTCTTGGTGTCACTGGCAATTTAAAAAGCAGATTTGCAGAGTAACTTGTGCATTAATGCCAGGCCTTAGGGATATTTATATGAACCCTTTAAATTAAACCCTTCAAATGAACTTGCTAATCCTACAGAATTGACAACCATGCATTCAGCTAAGTTTATTATTCATGTCATAATGATTTATGGAGATTTTAACAAGTAACAGCCCATGTGTTGTGTTGTCATGTCTTTTTGAAGATTGGTTATTCGGGTTAGCTATGCAAGTGTATGGATATTTCTTATAAGATGCTTAGCAAAAGACATCCTTTAACTCAGGATTTCATCCAGCTGTTTGATCAGAGACCATGTTTCTGCAGACAGCTGATCTCTAAACTGCAGCTTTTCTTCAGACAAAGTGAACGGATGTTCCTTACATAGCTTACTTCTATTTTTTTATTATTATTATTCCTATAAACCTGTAAACCAACATTACTTCAGCATTACAAACTCAAATGCAAGCTATGTAATTTTAAATGAGATTTTCTCTAAGAAGATTTGTAGTAAGTAGCTTGTTAATCTGTCTGGGAAGTTTAACTGACAAACCTAAGAGCTCTTGTTAGCAGTTAATTCTTTTGAAAGAAGTAAAATAAGGTATGGATTTGGCAGACAGACAAACAGAGGAAGACAGGCATAAAAAGAAAATGCTTAACAATGGTATGTTTAGGGAGCAATCTAACTTTAAACTTTATAAACTGTGACAATGAAATTTGTCTTACAGTTAACACTAAATATGAGCGATGAATACTGTATTTGTTATCAGAATATGTAGACAGACTAAAAGTTTCGAGGTACTTAATACAGATACAACAAAAAGGCTTATAAAAATTATAATTTTAATTTTCACCTAGGACTTCCACTTTTTTTTTTTTATTTAAATTCACAGCAGCCATTGTGCTAGAGGCCGTTCATTTAAAATTCCTGATATTTTATGTCATTCTATAGACAAGGCATACTCACCAGCTAACAGTCAAGCAAGCAGAACACACCTTGCTGTGATTGAAGAATTTCCTCTCTGACTCCTCTGGGGTCTGAGAGTCTCCAGCCCAGCCCAGCGACCTCCCTCACCCACTCCTGCCCCTGCTTGTGAAATGCAGCCCTGACTCTGTCCTGGGATGAGGGGGAAGTGCCACTGTTCTTCAATAAATTTACATGATTAGTGATAATGTAGTTACAAAACAACTTAAGTGCTGTAAATTTGATATAATCTGCCACAACTAAAAAAGGAAGCCAACTGTAACTGAAGCCAAATATAACATCACAGAAGTGCACCACACTCCAAAATGAAGAATATCTGACCTTTCGCACTAAAATATTGAAGCTGTTGCCAGGCTATGCAGCCAGAGAATTCTGCACTTTTGGTTCAGTATCAACTTACTAGTCCCAAAGGAAAGATGATTTATGGCCAGTCATACCCTCAGAGAAGAGAAGAAACGGAAAGGTGTGAAAGTCAACTAGAACTGCCCTAGCAATGTGATTAACTCCATTTCCAGCTAGTGCAAATCACCTACGTTGTTACAGGTAAGCTGAGTTAATTTGTCTGAGGCTGTGAGACAACATGTCTACATAGTGCTCAACAGGAACGATGAAGGATACTGAAGAAAGGAAGACAGAGAAGTGCAGGAAGCGAGGACCTTGCTTTCTTGACTAGTCCAAAATGTGAAGTGGAATTTGAAGTAGAAGAGGTGAAGAAGGACAGAAGCTTCCTCTGTGTGTGTCTGATCTGCATCTCCCACTCAAGTGTTTATTAGTTTATTCCAAGATGGGGATGTTTTGTTTAGGCATGCCCTATATATTACAGACATATCTTCTTTCTAAATCCACCTTGTTGCTATTGAGTGATCGCATGCTATTTTGTTGCCTTTTTTTGGTGGCGAGGGGAACTCTACTCTTCCGTGTCATAATTCTTCTAAAACAATTTTCACTGAAGAAGTAAATATGAAAAGAAGGTATAAAAAGTGAAGCCGCTGAGAGGCTGTCTTCCAAATAACATTATAGCTTTCACCTGGACAAGAAAATACAGGAAGATTTTGATCTGATGCTGCACATAACATCTAAATAGAGAATAAACCAGAGGTAAATATCTTCAATTTCTGCCTTTAATGCAACATGCAGTTAGAGACTAAAATGGAAAGTAAAAATTAATAATGTGCACATTTATTTTGTTAATTTACACCTAATAATTCAAATTCACAGCTATCAGTACTGTTAATTGACATTGTCTACATGTTAATGAAGATGAAAAATTTGAAATGTTTTTTGACATAGCCATGAACACTTTAGAGTCAGCTTTTAAACTCTGTGTAACTGCATTTTTCAATAAGCAAAACATCAGTTATTTCACTGTTTAAAATAATCTAATTTTTAGTCCTTTCCAACAGAGAGAAGTGAAGTGACCATCACAGAAATTAATAATTATTTCAGCTTACTTCTATTATTTACCATTGTAGCTATGAGTATTCATCACCGTAGTATCTGAGAATCTTAGAAACATCAGTGAATTATGTCTCAGTCAACCAATGTGTAGGGAGTTTTTGTTATTCCTGTTTTACATTTCTGGAAGCCAATGCACACAGAGATCGACAGACTGATTTTTCAGAGGCACTTAGCATCTAACTCTCCTACCCATTCATTCATTTGGCATTGCAAACCACAGGTAATTATTTTTTCTCCTATAACTTAAGGACTTTGAAAGTGCCATTTATAAGAAACTTCCTGACTTGAGATAAATTCCTATATACATTTTGGAAGCTAACTTTGCCTTAAGTATGACGATGCAAAACATTGAAAGTACCAGAGAACTTACCTATTGACTTCCAGCTGGTATGTGATATCTTGATAGCTGTTGAAGCAGTCAGAAACAGGGAGTAAAAAATGAAAACATAATTAAGCCTTTGGGTTGTTTCCTTCCTCTTTTTTTTTTTTTTTTTTTTTTAATTTGGAAAAACATTGTTTCTTGCCTGTCCAAGAAGAAATGTTTCATACAGTATAGCAAGCAATGCTTATGGTTGAGGTATAGGGCTTAGAAATTAGTAAGAACAAATGAAACTAGGACAACCCCGTAACTAAGGTATCAGTTACAGATGCCATTGTAAATGACACTCATTTTCACAATATATTGCATTTATTTTAAACACCTTGATCATATAATCTGGTTCTTATTAGATAACTGATATTTCTGGATACTCCACTGATGATTAGTTGCTGTAATATAATTGATAAATGAGGCAAAGGTACATTTCTCCATTGTTTTTCATTAACTGAGACGATATGCAACCTAATGCAAAAGAAAGACAGTGGGAGGAGCTAGAGGAGAAGAAAGCCAAGGATATCTTTTCCATTCCTTTCACAAAATATTCAGTTCAAAGTTCAATACCTGGGTAGGAAATGTATCAAAAAATCCTCTGCTCCTTTCTTCTAGACATAAGTAATGTAAAGCATACAAACAGGTCTCTTGAAGTTTCTCTTTTCTTTCCTTAAGTGCAATTCCAGTAAAACTGAAATTCTACTTGCACAGTAGGATGCACTGGCAATACAGGATTGTGATTCTAAAATAAAATTACATTGCTGCTAAACCACAAATCTGCGAATCTAATTTCTGCTGGTTTCATCAGCATTAGACAGAAATATCTATATATGAGTAAAAAGTTGTTTTATACCATTGCTTCATAAAGCATGATGTCAGATTAGACTACAAGCAGCTCAGCAATTTCTCCTTTTGTTTTACAGACACATACTGTATAAGTACTTGAGTATGCAGTTGGTCTAAGGAATACAAGTACATTGATTTCAAAGGAACTGCAGCTAAGATAGTGCACAGATTGAGGCATTATCTTTTGTGAACTGAGGACTTGACAAAAGAACAGACTCTGTCCCATTATGCACAGGTTCAGACCGCAATTGCATGTGCCATTTAAGTGTGTACATATAACTACACACCATGCTGTAGATTGTTTAAAACAAGAAAACCTGAAATAATCAGAAAACAATCCAGAGCTTATAAGTCTTTTCCAAAAAGCCTAATGTCTTCTGGTTTGAGATAGCCTGTATGTGATTTTATTTCCAGGCCTTACTAGTGAATTAGAAGCCTCATATATTTTTAAGATTGTATTTCCACAAGGAAAAAACCCAAACATAAATAATCCTTTCATTTTAGTTACAGCAATGAAAACATCTACGAGGTATAAGTGATTCCTATTCACAGGCCGAATTGCAGTCATTCATATTAACCACCAAATATGTTAGGTGACAGAAACACACAGAAAAATCTAAAGTTTGTTCAAAGTTTGATGCTGTCTTACACCCTTCATAATGGAATTATTTACCTAAGTGAGAGTCAATTTCAAAGTTATACTGAAGAGAAAATTAAGCAGAGTAACTATATAATGTTTTATTCTTCCTGCTTTTCCATATGGAAGGACTAGAGGTAAAAGGCAGAACTGAGAAAAACTATGATCCTGGTTGCATACCTGAAAATTTAGCAGTAATACCCCACCATAGTGGATTAACATTCACACTTATTTAGCCTAACTTCAGAACAGACTCTGAGCAGGGAAGTTGCACAAGGTGTAAGTTATTGCAAAAACTGCTGTTACAACATGTGATTGTAACAGACAGATAGGAGCCTCAGTCATCAAGTATTCAACTACTTTGAAGACTGCAGTCTTCAATATTGCAAAGCCACAGATTCTTACTTGTCATTAGCAACAATGACACTTTGAAAAGAATTGGTAAGATTTGATCCAAAAATTCCAACTGAAATGAATATTAGCTTTCAAAATGTATGGTATTTCCATTACGTACCTCTAGCAGGAGGAGAAAAGGGTGTATTGTGAAAACGTAAGCAAACAATTTAGTACCAGACAGTAAAAAACTTAACATTTGTGCAAACGTAAACAAGAATTAAGATTGCAGTGTACAGAGTACAGCTCTCACACTGGAAAAATCAAGAAAGTGACCCCTGTCTATTCTCTCCACACCTCTCACGATGTTGCACAGTATGTGTGAAAACTGTGGTGCAGCATTCTGTTATATACATCCCATGTACTATTAAAGATATTTAAGAAAGAGCAGGTGGAGAACTGAGCTGTCAAAAGATGATAAATCCAGTTTATTTGTACATTATTAAGGATGGAGGAAAAAACCACACTACATAAATATTACAAAATGTTTCCTATTCTCAAATAAGCATGTCTGTTACAAATGTGGTCTCATGTGATTTTATATTTGGACTTTGTACTAAAGGCATCCAGATGGTGTAGTAAGAGAGTGTTCCAAAAACCGTAACTGGCATCCTTGCTGGCGGTGCCAGCTTCCAGCTACTTTGTTATTTCCTTATTCTTCAGGAAACAAAGACAGTTTTGTGACTACGCTGGAGAAAATGAGAGTCTTTAAAAATTTATGATATGGTAATCTTCACCTTTTTCCACCTAGCTGAGAATGTTCCCTTTGAAGTTACAGAGTAGTTGTTACTAGACACTGCCCTTTTCTTTACCTTCTCTTTTCATAAGAGCAGTTTCTAAATCTGTCTGCTCACAAAGAGATATTCCTTCAGTCAGGATAAGGGAAAAAATGGATATGATTACACTCCTGGACATATATCCTTCCTTTTATTACATCCCTTCATTTTAACTTCACTAGAATCATTATTATTGCCTCATAAAACATGACAATGGTACCAGTATTGCTCCTACTCTATAAACGTTGTAAATGTTGATAGCACAAAGAATAATGAAGACATAGATTTCAACACACTAAAATCAACTGGAAATGCTTTCAGGTTAGCTGAGAAGCAAGCATGTAAATTATTAGACCAGTTATGGACCAGTTTCAAAGCTGGCTGCAAACACTGAAGGTCACCCACCCATATCCCTGGGTTTTTTAACTTGTCCTTGGTAACTGAAGTATGTTTTCAGCAGTATGATCAAACAAGAAGTTTGGATTTGAAGTCTCACTTCAATTTTTGGACAACTTCAGACCTTTTATGTACAGTTTTTTGTAAAACTATACAAAAGTCTTAATAATATATATAGTGCCTTTTTTCCAACTGCTTATGAAAAAAAGAATAGATACTTTTTTTTTTTATGACTGGCATATGAAATTTTATTTACATACTACAAATTTGAGTGCCTATATGTATCCTATGTGTATCCATGACCAGGTCTAAACTTCCTGACTTTTTATACACTTTGAGTTCTACTATACATACTATAGTGTAATACAAAAAAGAACCTAATGGTAGTAAACATGCTGCATCAGCTTATGCTTACTATACTTGACTGACAGACCAAGTCACTGAGTTAGCACACTACCCTCAACTAAGATCACATATGAAATACACCTTATTCCGTGTCAGTCTCGTTGCCATGTTCAATATGCTTGCCAGGTTTTGCTTAACAATATTCTACAACCAAAGTAGCAAGAGTTATGAAAAAAGTTGAGATTTGTTGGCAAATGTATCAGGTAACAACTGAACGAGACTCACACCTATGCATGACTCGTATCAGTGACATGAGAACATTTTTTAATCTTGGTTACATGATGTTTGACATTGAAATAGTCTGCCTGCTACTTAAAGGTATTAACCAGTTTATCTACAAAATGTTCCACAAAAAAGAGATTAACCTTTTTTTTTAATCTTCAATGTGAACACAAAGCAACATTTATTTAAAGACAAATAACAAACTTTCTGACCTTGGTTTTATTTCATAATGAAGAAAAAAAGGGCACAGACCTAATTTTCTTCTCTGAGTCACCTTTAAGTAATTGTGTTCGATCAACGTATCTTCTTTACTGAGCTGCCTAAATTAGAACTGGCTTCCTTCTTACTTCATTAATTGATATTACAATGATTATTTTCCTAACCTTGAATAGCATAATAAGCCTTATGGGTCAAAACCTACCTGGTCTGCCAAGAACAAACTTCAGAGAAGCAGAAGAAAACTTAAGTCCTGTGGAATGAGGGACTCTGATAAAGCATAGTCAAGCAGAGCACCGGAAGAGCAAATACCTGATCAGAGAAGATCCTGTTATGTGCATCTGCTAATTCATGTCTGCCTCAGCACTGTAAGGACCAGTTTGTCAGAAAATATGGTAATATATACTGTAATTGCACCTGGAGCAAATAATGTAATTACAAAAAAATAAGAACCCATTTGGTAACTTCAAATTGTACCATGTTTCTGAATATATTTGAAAAGCATCATCTATCACAATCATCAAATACCTGGTATTTCAACTGTTCTGCACACTCCATCCATTACTGCTTACTGATACCAAGAAGTAATGTTAGGAGGGACATAATCTATTTTAGTAGCAGAATTTTATGGTATACCCTTTACTTCAGTAACAGATGGCAATTTTTTTAGTTATTCTGTAAGGCACAACAAGTCACAGATCACTGTTGGCAAATCACAGATTTATTACAGGATGTTTGTACTCTTACTCTGATGACGTTAGTTCTTTATTCCATGAATAATTCCACTGGAACTGATGAAACCACACCTTGGCTAAAGTGCTCCTCAGCCTGAGTATGAGAATCTGCCCCTAATTTCTTCCATCTGCTCTTTCAGTGCTTCAGATTATGAAGTGTACATAACAAAATTCAGAAAACTTAAGCAAAAGCAAGAGTCAGAAACCAGTAATAATTAAGGGCTTTTGAAGCAGGTAACAGATTAATTTATCCTCTGAAAGAGGTAAAAGCCACTAACTGTTCAGCTGACACACACCAAAATATTTTCTCTGATCAAATGCACCTGTTTTGTCTCTGACCAAATTAGTCTGTCAGACTGAATCCCTTGGGAAAGTTATACATATTGGCAGTGAAATAATGTTCTAATCACTTAATAAAGGTCAGGTCTTTTTATTTAAACAGTGCTAGTCACCACATTCTGTAGATGTTCATCCACATTCTAATGTGCACCTGACAGCTTTACTCTCACTTGACGTTAGCTTATACAGCTATACAGTAGAAGTATTATACTCATACAGACTCGTTGAATAAGGAAATCAAATCTTGACTATATGATCTATTTATTATTTTGATCTGACTGAAGCAAATTGAACAATACAGAAGTTTGAATACAATAGTCAGATGTTTCAAGACAACTGTTTTTGCAAAGAAAATAGGAGGAGTTACATTTTCACTTTTTTTTCCAGTCACTATATCAGGTGATGTAATTCATGCTTACAGAGATGTATTCTTGTAAAATCAATATATCCGCATTCATCACAGGCTAAGATAATCACCTGGAATGATGAACCTACCACACAAATATTTATCTTCTGATTTATGCTGATGTCTTGAAAGCCCAGTAGTATGAGGATAAAAGCTTTACTGTTATCATTAAAAAAGGCTGTAAATCAGGAGAGAATATTAAGTGTACAGTTTTGATAGATTAGCTAGGATTAATACCTACTCAGGGAACACACTAAATGTTGACACATTCAGAAGTACACTGACATTAAAAGATATTTTTGCTTCATATAATGTTCGTTGATCCTATCAACTATCAAGTGTTTCTGAGCTGGACCACTGACTGAAAAGTGATGCTGAAGAAAGGACAAAGAATATTACACATACAGGCAGCTTTTCTGAATGCTTTTAGGAACATCCTTATTCCACTAGAAGTAAACAAATGCATCTGCTGGGGTTTTTAGGAATTTTTTTTTTATTTGAGTAAGAAATAACTAGTACTTTTGGAATGCAAATAGTGAGAAGACTTACCAAACATCAGCAGAATTGGCCTGAGCAGGCTTTTATAATGGATCTGTGTAAACTGGGATTATTTGAGATGCAAGTTTCTGGAATTTACAAACCCCTCACATTGTGCCAAGTACATCTTTAACCGTGCTATTTATATACCATTAATTACTATGTAATTCACCTGGAAACAACCAGCATAAACAGAATTACTTCCTAAACTGAAACAACATTTAAAATGTCTGTGTCTAATTTTATAGAAACCAGATAGTTCAAGACATATGTCTCCATATCCTGTGTTTTCAGGTTTGATTTAGTGACTCTCTAATCAAATAACTTACTTTTATGTAGAAGCTATACCTCAAAGCCTTATCCACTCAGTTCGACTTGAAAGCATTCTATCATTCTTCATCACATGCTGTGGAGGCTGGCATGTGCCCCCTAATAAAGTCAACCCCAAACAATCTGGAAGAGCCTATCTTAACTTAGTCCTTTACTGAAAAACAAAACAAAAAACCCACCACCATCTTTGCCAAGAGTACCAACACCATGACAAAAAGCTTCAATAACTGTATTACAGGTGTGTAGATAATTTGTTTCACTGATAAAGAAATGTCCCTTGCTATTGTCTTTCTGAGTGCTCTCCTGCTTTCCCTTTTATTCCTACATCAAACCCAAACCTGATTTTTCTTCAGGGTCTAAACAACTCCCAAATCCTAACACTGAGACTTGCCTCTGACTTTTTTTTTTATTTTCTAGGTATCTGCTTCCCTCGCAAACATCTCACTACCCAAATAAAACAGCTTCTTTGAACTTGTAAGCTGCATAATATCTCAGCCCTCAAATGATTTTTCTCATCTATTTTTTTGTACTTTTCTTCCAGTGCTGGCTGGAGTAATTCCTGGAGGTAACTTAGAAATTAAATTTATATTAAAGGTACAGCATTGAAGAAACTTTCAGGGTGGAGAGTGGCGAATATGCAAGGAATCCATCCCACAGAGGTTCCCTAGGCAACCTTAGATGTTGGCAACACCAAGGGAGCTTGGTGTGCTGACTCTAAGGGAAACTGTACAGAGCGTGGAGCGGAGTGAAGACACCGCCGCCAGGCTCTGTGATAAGACGGGAACTGGAAGGTACTATGGAACTGATGAGCTGCATATTTACTACCCTGAGCCAACAGACTGTCATTCTTTGACAAAATACTATCCTTTGGGTGAACTTTGCTCATTAGAATCTCATTATAATACCAAAAAACACACCTCTGTCCCAAAGCTACCCACCTCCAAGGTGCGACCACCCCTCACTAAACCTGCGCTCTGCATTTTATTTAGTCTATACCTTTAAAGGCAGAACGAGAAACTTTTACACCAATTACAATAGAGGTATGTATGACTAGAGTCACTCAAGCTCCACCTGTAAGGACAAATAATATAAAAATGGCTTAAGACAGAAGGGATGCCAGGAGACATACCACCGCAGACCACCTTTGACACCTGGGATCACTCAACGGGCTGAGCCTCTCTTCCCCCCAACAGGGATGCCTTTGGGTAAGATTCGAACACTTGGTTTTACAAAGTGCTTCCCCGCAAGACTTAGAAATCTCTATGGATTTGCTTTATCACTTAACACACTTGTAGCCAGGCTATATTACTCACAATCTTGGTATTTGCACATGCTTTGCAGGCAGTAATTTTATCACCGGCAATCCAAAAGAACTTGTGTATCTGTTGCTTCAATAAACTGCACTATTCACTAATCTAGCCGTGAGAGTTCTCATTGAACGCCACCAAATCCCTTAAGTGTGGCCCTGCTAGTTCATGGAATGTGACTAGTCTGAAAGTGTATGGTGTTACGAGTGTATCCGTAATCGTGAGAGTTCAATACATTGAACACGACTGGACTTGTAACACAGAGAATTGGGCATCACTCAGAATCTAAGCCTAGCTGCCCCCAGCCCCTCCGATATCTGAGGACAAGCTGGAACGCAAGGGGGTTTATTTTCTGCCAAATTGCCTTGCCCTTTAACATGACACCTATCTCCAGCCAAATTCTTTAAACTCAGATGAAATCCAGCTATCAAGCCAGAAAAAGCTGAAGAATTTACTGCGTTCAATGTTGTGTATCAGTGTCCTTCCCACTCTTCCTCTGTTACTATTATATATTGTCTGTTGACATTTTCTAGGTATCACAAATGCTCAGATTGCTTGGGAGAAATTGTTAAATATTTTTCTTGTGGTATAATGTCAGATATCACATGATCTTTTTAATTACAATAGCAAAAAACTACTAGTGAAAATCATGCAAATGGGCACTGAAAATATGTACCAGATTTGAAGATGCAAAACATTCACAAAGAATCTTTTAAAGGCAAGAGAGAGGTTAAACATTTCTAGATCTGAACACAAATGAACTTCAGAGGTATTTGATAGCCAAACCCATGGCTGGAACAAAGAGTTTCCAGGTACATAACTTTTATTAAAACCAAAAAAATACTGTTTCTAGCTACAGTGATCCTCTTTCAAACAATCAAAATCCCTATTTCTATCCAAATTTTGCAGATCAAAGCCCTTAATAGTAAATCAGCAGACTTTCTAGTTACACATACAGATACATCGCTGCCTAACCTTAGGCAGACAGCCTGTGTGGCAGAGGTACAAGCCTGTATTCCAAGTACATTCAAAGAGGCATGCTAATGAGGCTTCTAATTCAGACACATATGCTAGATGTCTTAAATTGGACAATAAGAATTTCACCCATACCAGCAATGGCACTATTTTTCAAGCAGATATTATGCAGAACAATGGCAGTATCTGACCTGCAACATACAGCAATTCTAGCAAGTCTAGGACGTTCTGTACTAAATCATAATACAGGCATATTATTTAGAAAGTAAAAAGATTACCTAAACAGCATTAGCAATTGCAGAAGAAAATGTGTCAAGTTTAATGATTATTTTTTCCTCAGAATAATGTGAATGTTCTGAAAGTTACATTAAATATTGATCTGTTTCTGAGTATCAGCATCCAATTGTTCCATATGGTTGCTTTTGTGCCTCATCCTGTGAGGAGCTCAGTAATTTCTTTAAAGTGCTGTTACTTTCACCAGACCAGGCTTAGGGTACACAGTGCTTCTCAGAAAACAATTTTTTAAACATGTTTGAGACTTATTATGAGATAAACTAACATATACATAGTTTATTCCACTATTCTAAGCCTTCAAATGAAAAATGTACTTACCATGACAAAGTGACCTTTGAGCTATTCCCATAGGAAGTGAGATGGCTTGCCATTCTCCGAGCAGGCAGATGCTTTGAGAAATACTCTGCATACTTTAATTGCTCTGCAAGACATATCATATAGCCAAACAAACAAAGATGACTCAAACACAATTATTTACTAACACTTCATTTTAGTCACAATTTTATTGACACATTGTTGTTGATACATAGTAAGCATTCAGAGAAGTTGGGCATATTATCTAGAAATGCTTTTTCTGTGAGCCTTTCAAGGTAGTAGAGCAGTCTCACAAGTTTTGCAACTGTTGAATTCTGACACTAAAGCACCTTAGGTAGTAGCTGATTAATACTTCTTTACACAGGGACTAGAATACACTGTATTTTAAATTCACAGAGGACCAGCCGAGGTATAAATACATTTAATTTTGTTATGAAATTTGCAGCTCTGCTCACGTAATCAGTTAAGGGCCACTCCCAGCCCCACATATATGAGGAAAATCTACGTAAAGCTCAGACAGCTCAATTTGCAGGCTTTGCACAACGCATTTAACATTGGAGTTTTATTGGCAGTAATCTATTTGCTGTACCTTGTGCTACCAACTTTCTTCAGTGGAATTCCACTTCAGTCCTAGTCTAACTGTATTGTATACAGTTCCTATTTACCTTTCTAGCTTGGGTGAAATGGGTATTTTATTGTCAGCATAGGAAAGAAAATCCTATCAACCATCTCAGGTATGGATAAGGCACACGGTGGGAGAAAATTATTTGGGGGACAAGGGAAGCGAATAAGTGGAGATCTGAGAAGGGGATTGGAAATAAATACGGAAGAAGGGTCCCAAAATGCAAGTAAACAGGATTCATGATTATGGAATGACTGAGTACATCTAACAGAGGATTTTCCTCTCCAGGTGTCTACCTGTCTTTGTCAAACTTTATGTTTGTGCCTCGACAGTACTAGGGTCTGACAGACAATTCCAGGACACAAAGTTTAAAGATCCACTAGGAACATTTTGCTGAAATACTCCATGAATATACTTCTTTTTTGGGAAGGAAAAAAATCAGCTTAAAAACTCATCTCTCACTTTCAGATTCTCTTTGGTGCAATGTAATAGAAAGTACTGGACAATTAGCTAAGTAGTGAGAGCTACTGTGCCAGCAGTGTCACATGTGCCATCATGAGACACTTCCCAGAAGTCCAGAGAGTTAACAACGAAAAGTTTTCAGGCAGGATTTTGTTATTTTATGTTTGATACTGTGTTCTGTGAATTTTATTGATGTTTATTTTCAGCTCCTTTTTTAGACTCGCTAATAAAAATTTATGTTAATAAAATTCTGTGACTCTCTACAGAGTACTCCGCTTGTACTTGAATATTGGCTGCAAGTAAACTCTGTATTGCCAAAAAACCACATTTGAAACTAACAAGGCAAGAGATTAACTGATCTCACTGTCCTCCATCATAATAAATTCCTAAGAGCATTTTACCATGATTCTTCCTACCTTCTGCTAAGAGTTTGTGTATGCAATCTAGAAAGCACTTATTTCTGATATGCTAGTTGATTAACCTTGAGCAAGCCTATGCCTGCATTCATACTCTGTCCAAAAAATGCAACTAATAACAGGGTTAGAATAAAGCTTAGTCCTTAGTAGTTTATAGTAGATATGGGAAGAAAACACAAGGCAATGGTCTAAACTTTGGAAGACAGTCCTGTTTCTGGTATCATGAAGCCCAGCCTATACATAAGGTAGCAGTCTTCAGTAAGACACCTACCTGAGAAAGATTCTGAGGTTTTGTACACCAATATAAGAGAGATAAAATTCTGGCTCACAGTGCAAGTATTCTATCGTTGTTTTTTATTTAATTTGACCTGAATAAAATAGTCTTACCAAATTGATTTTGCATTTTATATGATTGATATAACCTGCCTTCTATTTTTGTATTCACATGGAATATTTCTATTGGATATAAAGGAGACAGCACAGGATGTTGTTGGCTGCCTTTGCCACATTGCTAGCTCATGCTCAACCTGTTGTCTACTAGGACCTCCAGGTCATTCTCTGCACAGCTGCTTTCCAGATGATTGGCCCCCAGCATGTACTGGAGCATGGGGTTGTTCCTCCCCAGGTGCAGCATTCCACACTTCCCTTTGTTGAACTCCATGAAGCTGCTGTCTGCCCATTTCTCCAGCCTGTTGAGGTCCCACTGAATGGCAGCACACTCACCTGGTGTATCAGCCACTCCCAATTTTGTATCATATGCAAACTTGCTGAGGGTGCACATGGTCCCATCATACCGTTCATTATAAAGAGGTTAAACAGTATGGAACCCTGTACTGACCCTTTGGGTGCACTACTAGGGACTGGCCCCCAGCTGGACTCTATGCCACTGATCACAGCCCTCTCAGCCTGGCAGTTCAGCCAGTTTTCAGTTCATCTCACTGTTTGAGCCATATTTTATCAGCTTGTCTATGAGGATGTTATGGGAGACAGTGTCAAAAGCCTGACTAAATCCAAAGTAAATAACATTCACTGCTCTCCCCTCATCTACCAAGCCAGTCACCTCATTTTAGAAAGCTACCAGGCTGGTTAAGCACAATCTCCCATTTGTAAATCCATGCTGAATACTGCCAATCAATTTCTCATCCTTCCTGTGTCTGGAAATGTTTTCCAGGATTGTTTTCTCCATCACCTTCCAAGGAATCGACATGAGGCGGACTGGCCTGTAGTTGCCCATATCCTCCTTACTGCCCTTCCTGATGACAGGAGTGACATTTGCTTTCTTCTAGTCCTCAGAAACCTTCTCTGATGCCCATGACCTTTCAAAGATAACTGCGACATCAGGCAGCTCCCCTGGCACTCATGCGTGAATCCCATCAGGCTCCACGGATTTGTGTGTCCAGTTTGCTTAAATGTTCTCCTCTACCAAGGCTAAGTCTTCCTTGCTCCTGACTTTCTCTCTCACCTCGAGGACCCAGGGGTCCTGAAGGCCAGCCTTATCAGGAAAGGCCAAGGCAAAGAAGGCAATGAGTACCTCAGCCTTTTCCATGTCATTTGTCATCAGTTCCCCTGCCCCATTTAGCAGTGAGCCCACCTTTTCCCTGGTTGTCTTTTTGCTGTTGATGTCCTTGTTGAAGCCCTTCTTGCTGCCTTTCATGCTCCTCATCAGATTTAAATTCAGGTGAGCTTCGGCTTTCCTAAGGCCATCCCTGCATGCTCAGGCATTGACTCACTATCACTCCTGGGTTTTTATCCTTGAGTACAGTCAAAAGCTTCTTGTTCATCCATGCAGGCCTTTGCTTGATTTCCTGCTCATTGTGTTGGACCATGTTTGAGCTTGGAGTTGAAGGAGGTGATCCTTGAAAATCAACCAGCTCTCCTGGATGCCTTTTCTCTCCAGGATTGTATTCCATGGGATTCTTCCAGGCAGATGCCTGAAACAGCTGAAGTCTGCTCTGCTGGAGTCCAGGGTTGTGATCCTGGTTTTTGCCTTGCTTCTTCCTTGTAGGATCCTGAACTCCACCATCTCATTGTCACTGCAGCCAAGGCTGCCTCCCAATCTTCACATCCATAATCACAAATGTGAGATCATCCTAAAACTTTTCACAGCCCAATAAAAGCTATATCTACTTTATTTTAAAATATTATTTTAAAAGTGATAAATGTTTTAGTAAAATGGTCATAATGTTGGCAAATTTTTTATAAATTTTACTTCCTGACTTTTCTGGAGGCTATCAGAAATGGTATAGCTAAAATTCTGCAAAAGATCTGATATCAAAGAATATCTAACGTGTAGAACAAAACTGAGAATTTTGACTTAATTTAGCGGATCTTTAAAAAGTGAGACCACAACATTTTTTTTCTTTTCAGAGGTATTAAGCTTTTGCATTGCATATGTGGATACACTTTGAATATGATGCGACTAATTTCTATCAATTGGTTGAACTTCAGTCAAATCGTGTGACAGAAAACATAAGCACTTCACTTAAATGTCTAACATCAGCATAACAATAAAAAATGCTAAATCAATGACAAAAAAATTATTTGATCACAGATTAAAGTGAAAACAAAACTGAATAGTTTAAAGACAGTCTGTATTTACACAAGGATACCTGCTACTTTCAACAGTTCTTTATTATTGTCTGCTTCCTCTTTGTTTAATTATAATTTAGTTGATTAGAGGCCTGATTTTTGTAGTGATCTGTAACTGAAAAATGCATTGCAGAATTGAGAGACCCAGATCTTGCAAGACCTAGAGGGCAGCAGTGAGCCTGTTTGTATTCATCAAGCTACAGTAGGAAACTAAGAGTTAACCGATCACATATATTGTAGTATCTCATGCTCAAGTTAGATCACCATGGAATATTTGTTATTCATGCCAACAGCTCACACACCTAACAAAGTAAATGAGAGCAGGTGAAATTTCACCTACTTACAAAAGACCCAGAAGGATGGTCAAAACTATGCCAAATTAAATATTCCAAAAATGTGATCAGGGTCAGCTTCTTTCTAAATTTTGTTACTAATCTTGTCAAAAAGGAATAGCAGCTGTTATATTAATGATGTGAGGGACATATATCTGAGACAGCAAATTGTATATAATCACATATTCTATTTAAAATATGGCCATGAATAAAACCTGGTCCTCTGTATACAGATAAATGTATTTTGTCACTGAGGCAGATAGGTGTATTTTCAAAATCCCAGTGGTTACATATATCTGAATTTTAAAATATACTTATTTGATATCTGCCCCAAAGTAATTTTGTCTTTTTGGGGTTTTTTTAGTACACAGGAATTGATTTTTTCACTTGCATATGTCTCAAAAAACCCCAGAAAAATCCCCAAAATCTTTATTAATGTTCTTTTCCTATGTTAAAGTATTTTACATCCAACAGTACAATGCTGTGTACATTTTAACCAGCTCCACTGATACTGTCCAGGCGACAAACCTACCAGCTAGCCCAATCTGAGCAACACATGGAATTAACAGAAGTTGGCTGAAATATCCACATACGAAGCAGAAATATCCACAGCTGGATTAGTAAAATGAGCTTTTTGGCCTGTTTGGGAGTAGACCAGTAATCAAGGTACATACTGTGCTCACAATTATGTTGTTTCTTGTGGTAAACTAAAACTGTATTAACTGAGTTTATAGAGCAGTACCTGTTTAAAACCCCAAACAATCTGGTTGCAAAGAATCTGATCATGGCTACAGGGCTACAGTATACTCCTGAAATTGCAGTTTAATCTTGAAAGACTTCTGGACTCAAGAAGACTAAAGTGCAAGGATATTGAAATCATTCTTGAAAATACATCTGGCAACAAGAAAGCCAAAGTTTCATATACATGTTAAACCACCTGTCATGGTTTAACCCCAGCTGGCAACTAAGCACCGCACAGCTGCTCGCTCATTCTCCCACCACACAGCTGCTCGCTCACTCTCCCCGCCTCAGTGGGATGGGGGAGAGAATCAGAAGGGTAAAAGTAAGCAAACTCATGGGTTGAAATAAAAACAGTCCAATAATCAAACGAAATAATAATTAAAAGTAAGGAAAAGAGGAAAAAAAATAACAAAGAGAGAGGAAAATAAAACCCAAGAAAGACAAGTGATGCAAATGAAAACAATGGCTCACCACCAACCGATCAATGCCCAGCCAGTCCCTGAGCAGTGCCCCCCTCCAACCCCCCACCCCCCCACCCCTGCAAGTTTTATTGTTGAGCATGATGTCATACGGTATGTGATAACCCTTTGGTCATTTGGGTCAGCGGTCCCAACTGTGTCCCCTCCCAACTTTTTGTGCACCCCCAGCCTACTCGCTGTTGGGGTGGTGTGAGAAGTAGAAAAGGCCTTGACTCTGTGTAAGCACTGCTCAGCCATAATGAAAAAATTCCTGTGTTATCAACACTGTTTTTTCAGCACAAATCCAAAACATAGCCCCATACAAGCTACTATGAAGAAATTTCACTTTATCCCAGCCAAAACCAGTACAACACCCTAAAACCAAATCTTACACTGCCTTTTCATTTATGCCAATACAAGCATTTGTGCAGCCATGAGGTGTGCCAGCATAAATTATTTTCTTTCCCCTCCTCAGATACTCTTTACATGCTTGATAGAGACACAAACAGAATCCTGAGAGGCAGAGAAAAAAAATTACATAGTAGGCAAGCAACTTCCATTTTTGTCATAATGAAAGAGAAAGTGTGCTTTGAAGTTCGGAGTACAAGGCCACTAAGAACTGTTTCCCATCTGGCCCAAATAAAGTATTTGTCCTCCATCCCACACATATCTCATAACTTTCTCAAATACCAGCAGACCCTGGCACTCTCTTCTGCTTCTAACACTTGGTATTAGGCATGGAAACTGTAAGTAGCTGGTAGGTACACAGAGCCAAAGGAGACCAGAAGGCATGGAAGGGAGCCACAAAAGATTCATCTGGCATTACAGGAGGACTCATCCAGCTACCAGCTCTTCTTGGTAGACCTTAACTACACAGAAGCTGGAAGTTCTTTACAGTGGAGAACTGACAACAGTCTTGATGGACTTCTGATGGTATAAACTACAGCTGTTCATAGAAAGAATTCCTCTGGGCAAAAATCTGCTTTAGCCAGACACAGCTGTCTACACCAAGTTTTTTTAGAGTTAGCATGGGAATCTCTACACTGACCCACACAGCTTTAATCCAGAGGACAGTGACAGTCACAAAGACCTCAAATTGGAGATCATGCCTTTTGCTATGGAGTCATTCCCAAGAGAAGCCTAGAATCAAACAAATTCTAAAGAACAAATATTCACTCCCTGTGTATTATAAAGCTATTTATTTTTTTGGAACTGTATGCAACCATAGCATTCAGCCTCAACCACAATGTAAGGTCTAGGTTTTTGATTAGTCTCAGTGACATTTAAAATATACGACATAAGACCAAAGAACTGATACAGTAACAGACTATATAAAACATTTATGGTACTTTTTTAATTGAAAAAATGAGGCACTGATCATAATCAAAAACATACTACCCTCTTATGTCAACCACCAGCACCTCTTTGCTTATTAAAACTTCGCTAGTGTATTTGTTTCCATCAAAGTTCAAACTATTTTTCTAAAGTTTACTGAATGTGGGCTTTCTGTAATGAAAGCCTGAAATGTTATGCTGCTTAAACAAACATTTATTGAAAGCAATATTTCTTCTACAGAGCCTGGACATATTTGGGATTCTGTACAAGAAATTTCTTATTTTTTTTCTTAATTGAATTTGTCAGTAATGCTACTCAGTTTCTTTTCAGTTTCTCTAAGAACAAGAGTGTAGTTTCAGAAGACTTACAAATAAATAGCTTGTGGAAAACATTTATGCTTCATGAGCCCATTAATTCTACCATCCCTATATGCTAATAACTGTGTCTAGGTTTTAAATAAATACATCAAAATTCGTAATACCTTTTGAGGTACACGAATACAAATCACTGGAAGCTCCTGACTTGAAGTCTTTCTGATAATTATTATCAAGAAACCACACTTCATCTCACAGCAGTTTTCTAATATCTTCCATAGTGTTTTGTGGCACACGTTGTACTGATCCTACAGGACAGATCAGGAGCTTTAGAGGGAATTTGCCATAAACGGAGGCCAGAAACAGTTCTTTTAATCTTCAACATTTATTTCATTTATACGATATCACCAAGTATGACTACTGCAGAATGAGGTTAGCTCTGTGCTTCTAGCTTTTTGCTTACAAAGCTGTTACAGTTCCAGTAACGGGCTGTGACATAGTGATACTGAGTACAGCTGTCCTCCAAAGATGCGTCAGCTTTTTCAATTTAGAAAAATATTCCCCAGTAAAAGATATACATATGCAACATGAAGGGGCAAAATGTCCGTACGCTTTAAAATATTTTTTTGCAGAAGGTAAACAAAGGCAATTTGCTACATACCTACTGTACCGGGTGCAGGTGCCCAGGTGCCCGCAGCAGCAGTGTGGGGGCCGCAGGGGCGGCCCCTGAGAGGGGCGGCCGGGGCTGCCCCCTGCCGGACACAGCCCGTTCCCGCCGGCTCCAGCGGCCCCAGCGCAGGGCACAGCTGAGCCCCTCAGCCGCGGCGGGAAAGCCCCTGTGAGAAAGGGCGAAAGGCTGCCCGGCAGCCAGGGCTGAGGGAAGCGGGGTGAGAAACAGCCCTGCGAGCCCCGAGGGGAGGGCGGGAGGAGGGGAGGAGCAGCTCCAGGCGCCCCGGCAGAGGTGCCCCTGCGGCCCCGGGAGAGCCCCCGGTGGGGCGGGTGTTTCCCTGCAGCCCGTGGGAAGGCCCCAGGCTGGAGCAGGGAAAAGCATGAGGAGGAAGGAGCGTCAGAGAGGAGCTGTTACGGACCGACTGCCGCCTCTCATTCCCCATCCCCCTGCGCTGCTTGGAGGAAGGGTATGCAGTGAAGGTGAGCCTGGGAAGAAGGGGCGATGGAGGGAAGATGGTTCATTTTTTTGCTTTTTTTCCTGACCATCCAACTCTATTTCTAACTGGCAATAAAGTAAATTAATTTTCTCCAAGTCGAGTCTGTTTTGTCCATGATGGTAATTGGTAAGGAATCTCCCTGTCTTTTTCTCAACCCATGAGCTTTTCCATCTTATTTCCCCCCCTGTCCTGTTGAGGAAGGGGGATTGAGCGAGCGGCTGGGTGGGGCTCTGGTATCTGGCCACAGTCAACCCATCACAATTTTATAGAACTTAGGTTAGTATGAATACTTCGTTAAAACATTTGCTGGAGAGACTGGCTGGCTAGATGTCTGACCAGCCAAGGTCAACCCATCACATCTACCTACAAGCCTGGGCACATACTGACTTCTCTCGGGACTGAGATGGAAAGAGGGAACAGATTTAGTTACTGAATACACGGCAGAATATCCTCAGGGAATTATACAATGGCCTCAAGCCCCCAGAAGAAGTTTTATTCTTAGAGACGTTTAAGTAACAAGCTGCTTATGTATATCTGGACTCAGGGGAGTTTGCTTGTTATATTTGTAATACTGCTGGGAATGACAATCAAGCATGCACAAAAAGCGTTTGTGAATTATCCACAGGAAGACACTGGTTACGAAGACTCTATCATTACATCGGCAAATCTGTACTTGTGATGTTATTGCCCTGTCTGCACACGAACACATGCTATTTGCAAGTCTTTGGGTATAGACTAGTTGTGTATTTTTAAGTGACTTCCCAGTGAAAGAACATGAAACAAACATGTTGTTTGTTTATCGCTAATCGTGACTGACTGCT
Organism: Gavia stellata; assembly: GCF_030936135.1. Lineage (NCBI taxonomy): Eukaryota > Metazoa > Chordata > Aves > Gaviiformes > Gaviidae > Gavia > Gavia stellata. The sequence goes on from NC_082596.1 coordinate 86,388,092, forward strand.
ACGCAATTTGTAGCGTAAAATGGACATCTGTGTACTGAAGTAATTATGATCTGTGCAAGTGAAAAAGACCCTAGATAGGCTATAAAGATGATGATGACATTGTTCTTCCCTGGAATGAGAACTAAATACATTAAATTTTTGTGTCACTTTCTTGTGGATCATATCAATGTGTTTTGCATGTAATTTTGTTATCGCACCTGCATCAACTGTATTGCTTCCATTTTAGAAAGATGTTACTATTCAAGGTCACCAACAAACCTGTTGGAAATCTAAGCACAAGACCCTGTCTGTACAGTTTTTGCTCCAGTGCTCTCAAAAAAAGATTGAAAGCGTAAATAAGAAGCTTTTTTCTAGAAAGCATTAACTTACTAAGTAAAGAAGATAATAATTTACAACAGTGACTCAATCACCAACTCTCCTCTCCATCCCCCCAAATCTCTCAGCTAAAGCTGATTATATGATACCTCTGACTCCTACTTGGTAGTTTTCCTGCTTTTTCAAATAATACTTTTCAGAAAGAACGAGAATCATAGAATCATAGACTGGTTTGCATTGGAAGGGACCTTAAAGATCATCTAATTCCAACCCCCTGCCATGGGCAGGGACACCTTCCACTAGACCAGGTTGCTCAAAGCATCATCTAACCTGGCCTTGAACACTTCCAGGGTTGGGGCATCTGCAACTTCTCTGGGCATCCTGTTGCAGTGTCTCACCACCCTCACAGTAAAGAATTTCTTCCTAATATCTAATCTAAATCTACCCTCTTTCAGTTCAAAACCATTACCTCTTGTCCTATCACTACAAGCCCTGGTAAAGAGTCCCCATCTTTCGTGTAGGCCTTCCTTTAAGTACTGGAAGGCCACTGTAAGGTCTCTCCAGAGCCTTCTCTTCTCCAGGCTAAACAACCCCAACTGTCTCAGCCTGTCCTCATAGGGGAGGTGCTGCAGCCTCCTAATCATCTTCGTGGCCCTCCTCTGGACCCGCTTGAGCAGGTTGTGAGGAGACAATCCAGACCAAGTGGCAGTGCTTTGGTCAGGGGTCTGACCAGGTTGTGCTGGGTCTGAGCTTGCCTGGCAACTGCAAGCCCCAAGCTTGCCTGGCAACACTGATACGATGCTGCTGGGCAGTGACCACAGAAACCCCTGAGGAAAGGTGTATAAACTGCTCCCTGAGACCCTGATTCGAGCGCTCCTGAGGAACAGCTGGCCCACACCTTGGTGATCTCCCCTTACTTGGGACACCAGGTGAGGATACTTTCCTGGAAACTGAGTGATACCTACTAGGTAGATTATAAGGAATTTGGAACAGAAGCAGAAGAGTCCCCACTCGCAGGGTAGTGTAATTGTTATCTACTTAATATGTGCCTTATCCTAATAAACCTCACTTTGTGCCTTGGACTCAGAACCTCATTCCTTCAATGGGCAGAGAGTGGCAGAGGGTCTGACTGCGACACAGGTCCATGTCTTTCTTATGCTGAGGACTCCAGAGCTGAACACAGTACTCCAGATGGGGTCTCACAAGAGTGGAGTAAAGGGGCAGAATCGCGTCCCTCGGCCATGCTTCTTTTGATGCAGCCCAGGATACGATTGGCTTTCTGGGCTTTGAGCGCACGTCGCTGGCTCATATTCAGTTTTTCATCCACCAAAAGTCCTTCTCCGCAAGGCTGCTCTCAATCAACTCATCGCCCAGCCTGTATCCATGTTTGGCATTGCCCTGACCCAGGTGCAGGACCTTGCACTTGGCTTTGTTGAACTTCATGAGGTTCACATGGGCCCACCTCTCTAGCCTGTCAAGGTCTCTCTGGATGGCATCCCTTCCGTCTACAGTATCAACCACACCACTCAGCTTGGTGTCATCCACAAACTTGCAGAGGGTGTATTCAATCCCACTGTCCATGTCCCCGACAAAGATGTTAAATAATACTGGTACCAATAAGGACCCCTGAGGGACACCACCTGTCACCGATCTCCACCTGCACATTGAGTCGTTGATTGCAACTCTTTGAGTGTGACCATCCAGCCATTTCCTTATCCACTGAGCGGTCCACCCATCAAATTAATGTCTCTCATTTTATAGTCAAGGATGTCGTGCAGGACGATATCAAATGCTTTGCACAAGTCCAGGTAGATTATGTCAGTTGGTCTTCCCTTATTCACCAATGCTGTAACACCGTAGTAGAGGGCCACCAAATTTGTCAGGCACTATTTGCCCTTAGTGAAACCATGTTCGCTGTCACCAATCATCTCTCTGTTTTCCATGTGCTTTAGCATAGCTTCCAGGAGGATCTGCTCCATAATCCTGCCAGGCACAGGGGTGAGACTGACCGGCCTGTACTTACCTTAGAATTAACATTTGTTCTTGCATCTTTTTAGAGCTAAAGAGACAATGAGGATTGGGCCATTTCTCAAGGATCTATATGAATGTCTTACTGGGTACAGCACAGTTATCTCAAATCACACCTTTGAATACTATTTGGGATCATTTAATATAAGTGTTATAAAAATAATGTCATGTGAAGCAACATGTCTGATGACATTTTTGTTAAACACAAAAACTGTCATACTGGATTAAAACTATTTCCATGTGTTTATATGTCTTCTCTCAATGTCAAAGGCAGCTGAAATACCACTTAGTGGACAGCTAAGGAACCACTGATTACTGAAAGTAGCTCCTTCTTCGCTTTTTTCCTGAAAATTGAATTTTGAGTCTTAGGCATTTCAGAAGTATCTATCTTATTGTAAATTTGAGATGAGGAATTTAAGGCTGGATATTCTGCAAGAAATTGAAATTCATGGAAATATTTTATTGAATTCCTTTGTAAATTAAATATATAGACTCTTACAGCCATTAAAAACAAACAAAAAAACCCCATAAACCAGAAAACCATCTTGTCCATTATTTAATGTTAATGTGGAGGTTTTCCTACTGTTCACAGAAACGGAAGAATAATTTAAAAGCAACCTAAAAATGCGTGAATAGACTTTATTGTCATATGTAAGGAAGAAACATGTAATTGTTAAGGTGTAGTTAGATCTTTAAACAATCTTTTGATTCCCAAACTGCAAAAATTGACAGAATTATTGCAGCTAATGAGAGGAAGGCATAATTATCTTGACTAGGTTTTATTAGAAAAGCATACAAGTTAGTATCTGGTATGAACAAATACGTTAACAGTTATTTTCTCCCCTCACTTCTTTTCTGTGATTTCAGGTAGGACAAGTTTCATGCTGTTACCTCTTCAAATATATCTTGAATAGATTCAAAATGATTTGACAAAACTATACCAAAACCTTTGTTGCTTGGAAAGATTCAAAAAGAATTTGTTCCTCCTATGCCTGTTTGCCTCCTATGGATAGTTGCTTTTGATCTGTAAGGGCCCTCTTTCTAATCCAAAAAGCTAACTTATTCCAATAGCTCTAAAAGGAAATAGAAGTTTTCTGCTGTCATTTATGCACTTATGTGCTCAAGGCTAGCTTATAACTGAAAGATAATGGCCGGACTACTCACAGGAAAGCTTTCTCTGAAAAATTAATTAATGCTCTGCATCACCATTTAGAATGATGCCATTTAACCTTATTTTGACACCCAGCTGAGTGAAGAGAATGAAAAGTCTCTTTCTTATAGTCTATGAAGCAGTTAACACTCCTAGGACGCAATAATCCTTGCATCGAGCAGAATACAGGGATCAAATCTTTGTTAAAATCCATGAGAAGATGTTAGTGAATCTGCATTACATGAAAGTATCTGTTTCGATGAAAAAAATAATTTAAGTAAGTTTTATGAGTGTGCAGCAGTAGGTAATCTTCAACAGCTTTTTCTGTATATTGAAGAGAAGCTTTCAGAAGAGTAGTGTATGACACATGAAACATTGATGTGGCAACTGTTTAAAAGACAATGCTGATAACTGTTTCATTGTTCTTTTAACTAGTTCCATTATTTTTTTAACGTATTTGCACTGAAATTTAAATGTAAAAAGAGAGAGAATACAGCTGATAGTAAGGAAGCAATGGCACAGAAGTTGCACCAATTTATACTATCCATAAAATGAAATTCTTGGTTCCAGTAAGATGACTCACATTTTGCTCTCTAAGCAAGAGAAGGGCATACTTAACTTTTTATCTACAAAAGTTTGATTAATCTGAAGCTTTTAAAATGACCTTTCATAATGTTTTTATAGCTTTGTAGTCATAATGAGATGTAAAATGAGTTGTATGTCAAAGCTTGACTCAGATCATAAGTTATCTTTTATGTCATAAAGAGAACAGAAGATTCTACACAGAATAAAACCAAACGCATATACATATCAGAACCTTATGAAAAGAGAGTAAACCATCATAAAAATGGTAAGTTTATATATATTTTTTGCTGTACTCCTTAAAAGCCACACTGAAGTTTCAACAGGAAAAAAATCCAACTAAGATAAACAACTGTCTTTCATAGCACCAAAGAGTAAAATATTGTTTTGAAAAGTGAAATTAGTCACCTATCTGATAGTCTTTCTTTTATAACAAAAAAACCAACCAAAGATCTTTTCTATTATCAAGTCAGACCTTTTTCTTATTTCTACTGCTTTTAAACATTTTTTCATGAAATTGTACTGCGCACAGAACAGCTTTGCTTTACCTGAGGCTGGGTTTCTTTCCACATTTCAGGCATATCGAGATCTTAGGTTCTAAAGCAACATTTCAGTTTGTTACTAATATATGAACAACAGACTCTGTTAAGAGTGTTTCTAGGCATTAAAGATCTGTCTTTATTATAGCTTGATTTGTTGAGCTGCAAGATAGAAATAAGATTCTAAAATTCTAGGCTGAGTAATCGTTTCCTTTATTTCATTATTCATAAAACATTTCCTTTTTCGTGTGATGTTTCAACAGTGCTTAATTTGGCTTTGCATTTTAAATAGCATATAAACCAATGGTGCATAACAAGAAGAAAGTAATGGGCCAATGTTCATGGCTGGCAAAGTGTATCAATGATCTGTGACAAAATAAACTTTAAAACATGGTTAAAAAGGAGGAGGAATATTCTGTTTAATTTGTTTAGTACTGGAGAAGGCTTCAAGGAAAGACATAACTTTCAAATTCAGCCATGGATTTTAATTGCTGTTATTCACTTATTGCACAAAATTCTAGTTCTGAGATGAGGAAGCAGCTAAAAATGTCCTTGTGAAATATCATTTTCAATTGAATATTTTATTGTCATCTACAAAAAAGAAACAACAGCTGAGGTAATTTTGAAAGACAGTTGAGGTCTGGATGTTCTCTGCTGGTCTGAAGAGCCAGATCCCTCAATTCTACATGATGTTCATGTCAAGGTTCAAATTTAAATCTAGTTTCACCCAGTGCTTTGCATGACAGTTTCATTAGGTTTCACAAAATAGTTAAAATAAAAAAACTAGAAATTACTAATTTGAAATTAAAGATGATTCAACAAAAAATCACACCCAACAGGCTGGTTTTTGCTCAAAAGCAGACAGAGAGCTTCTGGAATTTATGGAACAGAAATGTACTGTTTTCTGCAGACAAGCCTACTAATCAGCAACTAATTTTCACATTAAACTCAAATGCCATTGTAAGTCATGTTGGATTTCATTCTAGAGAACTTATTTTATAGTCAGACAATATGTAGACTGACATGGGATACAAAATACGGACAAATTACCAGGTTATTTCAGAGAGAACGTACTCCACTTATGTAGATTTAAAGTGGCTTCCAGGCTTATTGGCCATGTATTTTAAAAGAACTCTTTATTGGACATGTGTATATCTCCCAGTCAGGCTGCTCAATTTTTGTACTGAATTATGCCACAGCCTGCTCACCTGGAACATGACTGATCCCCATGAAGTAAGATGTTGTCTGAAAAGGATGCCTGGTTAAGAGCTTAGACCTGCATGACATCCATAAATTAAGAGCCCTGCTGGCCAAACATATATGTATGTTAATAGAAGTATTCACACCCTGATCCAACCAAAATCTACTTGTGCTTTTTACTTCCAGCAGTTTGAGTTGTAATTCATATCTGCATAGTTCACACCTGAAACACCTGCATAGCTCTTTCAAATTAGGTCCCTCTGCCCCTTTACAGCCCAATGAAGTTCACGTTGTAACACCTGCAAAATTTAAAATCTGCATGAATGCACAAGCACCCTGATTTTAAAGACGTATTTTTAGATAAATAATGGAAGAAGCCTGCAAACTGAATGTTAGACTGCCACCCCATTGTTGTTCTATCCTCCCTATCCAATTTACCTTCTTTAAACTGCTTCTGATTTTACATTCTTATCATGCCGCTTCTTATACACCTCCTTCCTCAGATTAAAAAAAATATACACTATCTCATCCACATCTCATCACACTCATAGCAAGTCTCTCAGTGCAATTTCAGACCTCTGAGAGGAGGTACCCTATATTGCTTTTCATATAACTAACACAGTCACAGACTTAACATTCTCATTAGGCATTTTGTTTTTACTTTTGAACTTCAGTTGCTCATTGATCAACCTTTAGTGAGTTTTCCACTTTAGTAAATAGATCACTTTTAGGAGTGCATGCAGTTAATTTTGAATTCTGTACCAGTTACATAGTTACAGGGTGTCATCCCTTCCTCCAACAGGACTGCTGTCATCAACACTAATTTCATTCACTATCATAGTGCCCATTCACTTAATTTACTCATCTTCCTTATATTTTCTTTCAGCTTTAATAAACTCCACTACAATCACCTGCAAACTTTGCTCTCTCAGTGTTTATCCCATGTCCCTGATTAACGAACTAAACATAAATCATAACTTTGTTAAACTTCTGCCATGATACAAGCTACTATTTAGTCATATGCTTATGTTTTTGCACATTATCATAGAAATGCATTCCATCTTGTTCCTAATCTCCAATTTTTTCAACTTCTGGTAGTCTGTTTAAGAAATTATTGCATTTTGAATGTTGCTAGAGTACTTAATGGGAGAAGAATCATATAATATTAATGCTTTAATATTATCAAAAAAATCTACTTCATAGATATGCAGAGGTGAACCAATATAACAGGAACCAGTTAAAAGATAAGTTGCCTGTATCAAAGCTGATGGCCGAATATATATAAGTACTTCTCTAACAAGTCAAGTGCGTCCTACTAAGATTCAACCAAACAACAGCTTTTTTAAAAGAAAAATCTGCACATTACTTCATCCCTCATGATCCTGCAAGTTCTATATAAATCCAAAGGAACTTACATAACAGCAGTGTAAAGTCTTTTCACAGCTAAATGAAAGAATTTATATCTATACAGTGATAGACCAAATTCATGAATCTCTCAACCACTGAGCAATTAGATTAAGCTTTGTCAGTGTATCCAGGTGTCTCCAACACTTCAATAAATCAAGTCAGCAATTAGGAACTAGAAAATGAAGCAAAATAGTTTATGTATTAATTAAATTACAAAAAAAACCCCTAATCACTGTGAAATTCAGGACAAATCAGCCCTACTTACAGAAGTGCATTGTAGACATGCTGAATCTGTCAGAATTTCTCCAGTAAGCTAAATAAAAATTCTCAAAGCTTACGGATGACAGATATTTAAATCCCACATAGTGATGCTAATTCTGATCTTGCCATCTAAGCAAGGAACCTGACTGCAGATATCATTCCCCCCAGAAGTCTATTACCATGTTTTAAATAAAAATAAATCTTTGCCTTATTGCATTTCTGATTTTTGCATTTCCATTTATGTAATATTTGATATCTATAGGGACAACAAATACAAAGAATTCTCTGAAAGGAGATTAATTCTGGAGAAACTCATACCCTCGATGAATATATTCCTCATTGCTTCTATATTCTGGTTGAATCTTTACAAATTCATAAAAAATAAACTAGCATTTATTTAGCACATATTAAACCATCAAGTCTAAGTCAAATACTTTGTTAAACATACATAGAATGCCTCATTTTGAGTGTTAACCTTTTAACAAAGGAACTCGTGAATTCTATGCAGATTGCGATATCTACAGCTAATTACCTGAAGTAATTGCCAGAAAAGTTGCAATCGTCCACTCAGTATATTATTATATTGAAAGACCACGTGCGTATGCGTCTATTTGTTGATAATGGATTGCTGTATGTCATACTTTGCAAAGTAAATGAACTAAGAAAAAGACACAACCAAAAAGAACCCCAAAACATTAATTTTAAAGCAAGACAGCAACTATGTTATAAATCTTAGCTTTAAGTGCACAAATAATGAGTTTCAGATCAGACTGTGTCAAGCTTACAAGTTAATTCAGGTTTAAATGTCATTGTAATCTTCACTTTGCATATATTTCTATTAATTTAAAATTAAAATTACACTCTAGCATGTTCTCAGCTTTTTGTAATCCTCCCTGTTTTTGCTTATCGACAACTATAATCTTTGATCATTCAACTATGTGATGCCTGCTGTCAGGTACACCTGTTCCTTTCCAAAGAAACAAAATGAAGACTCACAGAAGGATCAAGAGCTTAATGTCATCAGCTGCATGTGACATATAAAAAGCCAAAAGGTGAGAAATAATACTGTGGGGTATTTGCACTGTAGCAAAACCTGAGTGCCTGGCTAGGACATACTGAGCTAGTTACTGGATATGACTGATAAATTCTGATCTTGTTAGAAGGTGTTGTTGGTATGCACAGACATGTCTTCTCTCATTTGGTTTTATATTTTTTAAAAATAATGACATGACACTAATCGAACTTTTGATTAAACACTAATTCCTAGTTTTCAGCAGAAAAAAAATACTGAACTCTATTGTAGAGTTTGTGAAAAAGATAAGCTATAAGCCTGCAAAAAGCTAAGAAGTGTTTGGATTATCTTGAAGGGGTAGACTATAGTATTCTTAAATTCAAGCTAATTAATTTACATAAAGATCACAGAGAAGCTTCAATCAGTAGTGAACCCTAAACAGGTTTTGTTCCAAAATATGCTCCTCTTACAAAGTTTTCAGCACAGTTTGGGTTAGTTGGTCCATCTGGTGAAGATTTTGTTCAACACCAAATGCTTACAAATGCTCCAAAGAAAGATAAAGAACCTCCCTGTGCTTGGTAAACAATAAGATAAAATTAGGTTGTAACTAAAGTTAGAGTTCCCTAAAATGACATTAATCAAACTTAGCTGTCAGGAAAGGTAGGAAACAGTCTTTATCATCATGTTAGCTAAACAGCAGGTAAACCTGACTGGAAATTTAATTCAATCACACAGGAAATTTCTTCCCAGTTGTCTTATGCTTGGAAACACAAAGAGTTTTATCTCCTCTTCCTGAGGGGATTTATGTCATCTAAGGGTGTGTTCTCAGTAATATAAATAATTATTCCTTTTATACTACAAATTTTGTCTTAGTTGTAGCTTGTAACAATGAATGCTAGAAAAGAATTAGCATTGTGTAAAAAATTAAATATTTAGCTTTTTTATTAAATGCTTTCCATTTCATTTGTTGTACCCTTGTAATTCTATTGTACAACAGTTAACAAGTATCCAAATCTGTAAGTTATCCTTCATGTAACAGCTCTCATTTTTCAAAAAAGTCCTACTAGTTTCTGGTATTCATAAGGCTTTAAAAAAATTTGAATTGTGGAGTCATACTCAAGCATTTCAGTAAGTAGACAGAATTCTCACTGAATCTGGGCTGTTCTAGAATAGGATCATTTTATCACATGAGACAAATGCTTTGTTTTCTCCTATTTAAGAAGTATTTTTTATGTCCGAACAGAGAACAGTTGGAGAGTAACTATTGCTCAGCATTTTGAAATAGTTCGTTTACAAGATCTGCGGTTGAAGTACTGTGCTCGAAACAGATTGTAAGATAACTGATTGTCTGATACTTTGGATGGGATTCATCTCTCTGAGTATTTCAATATTTACTGTGTACGCATCTGCATCTGAGAGAGCTACTTTATTTTTTCAGTCAATAAAATTAAATTCTTACTTGTAGGACATGAACCGTGTAACCTATTTCAAGCATTTCCTTTAGAACAAGATCAAACATGCACTTTGAGCATGTCTTCCTTTCCACTGATTACAAAGGAGTTTAGACAGATAGTTCAGAAGTGAGCATTTGAGCCAGTGAACCTGACAAATTAAAGCTACCTCACAAGTTAAAGCTTCATGAGTGTCTTTGTTACTATCAGCACATATTACTATCTCCCAATTGCTTCATTTTCCAGAGCTTTTTGTTCCATATTATAACTAGTTATTTACTTTGATGATAAACCATGTGGCATAAAAGCTATTTTGATTGCAGTCTCATCTGTACAAACATCTCACAAAAATACATTCAAGAGATACAGGCTTATTTCCAGTGAAGGATGTAACCCACGTTCACAATACCTGCAAATTCTCCAATATGTTAATTACACAAATATCTGAACAGCCTGTATTTGTCCTTGCTTATTTTTTAAACAGTAGAAGAGCATAGTTTTAAAATGTTAACACTTAAAATCTAGAAAATTATAACAGCACTGACAGAAGTTGATGACTTTTACATGATTCATCCTATTGCAGGACACTTTCTCAATGCAGAGCTCATAACAGAAGCATACCGTATCTGTCACTTCAAATCCTCATTCAGCCAGGCTTAATTGATGTGTAAGGAACAGCATAGCACCTGAAAACAGATACAGTAGCCGATGCCTCTAATGTCAATGTCTGCTACCTACAATTTTCATAACACAGTGACAGAATAAAAGGATTGATGGTCTGAAGAGTAGCAATGTCAAATCTTTTCTCAATATACTCATAGCATAAAATCTGATAGACTTCAGGAGCCAAGAGTTGATGTGGTCAACACCATGCAGCAGGAAAAAAACAAAATATGGATAGGCTCCGTTGTGCAATATGCATGACAAATATTGTGACAAAACTAATAGTATCCTCTTAGCTGAAGTGGACTAAACTAATAACTTTATTATCTCAGAGAAAGTAAGTTGTGAAGGCGGAACATCTGTATGCAATAATGAACACTCTGTAATTGAAAATAAAACCAAAAGAAATACCAACTGTTGCACTGTAAATTAGTGGAATGCACTCTTGATTTACTAACAGCTGGAATCTCTAATTATCCTAATATAATGAGGTACTTTAATCTTCGCTAAAGTACTTTTCAAAAATCTATCCAGAGATTTTTCTTCATCAGAAAAAATGCTATTAATCATAATTTATCAACAGTATGTGCAATCTGATTAAATTCTTCTGTTCTTGGCTCCAGCAGCATACTTTCACCTGTTGAGCTGACCTAAAACCTCCTGCACTGCAAATTTAGTTTATTGTGCAGCTAAAAAAAATGGCATTTATTTGACAAATTTTATTCAAAACTGTGGGTTTTTTTTAAAAAAAAAACCACATAGTAAGTACACAATTTAGCATTTGTATTTTTTATTGAGTTACTGCAGTTGCACACATAAAAGACAGGAAAGGCTTCAGAAAAGCCATTTCCAACACAAAGAATATGCATCTTAAGGATACCCAAGCTCCCCATTTTGGGAATATGCATTCTGGAATGTTATCTCCTACGAAGACTGCAGTAATTACCTATGTATCTATAGTTGCCATACTGGAGAGTTTTCCACTTCAGATGTGTCATTTATAAGGAATTCTAAAGGAAGTAGACTTTTCTCAAATATATTAATGCTTTTGTATACCAATAGGTACAAACAGAACTTGGGAACTTTCATTTAAGAAATAAGCAGGAACATAAATTATGTGAAAAAAACCAAACCCCAAGATACAATCCAGAAAGAGAAATGGTTCTAACATTCTTCCTGTCCAAAAGCTGGACGACATACCCGTAAACCTTTGTACTGCATTTTGAGATGTAATCATGAAAAGATGAAAAGAGCTGAATATTCTTCTCAGTTTATTTTCAAAATATTTAAATATCTTTATTAGATTTTTTTGAGTACATTTTGAAGTTATCTTTACTTTAGCTGCCAATATTTATGTTTTATTTTCAAAACAGTTGTGTTACACAGCAGAAGTGGCTAAACTATGTGAAATTATTTTAGCGGTCTTACCTTGCAGAAGTAAACCTCATTAAATGAGCAATCAGGTATTTTTTATCCAGCTTGTCTGAAGTGATTAATTTGGTTTTGCAAAGCAAAACAGCAAACTAATCTCAGATGTTCATAATTGGCATTCTGAGTATTTGGTTTTAGCATAAAAAACTCCATTGAAAACCTGCTAAAATATCAGAAGAGAATACCACGTTGCCCTTCTTCAAACCTTTTCCAGACTTAACACAATCTTTCTAAAATGAAGACCCTAAAACTGCATATGATATCCAAAGTGGGGTGAATTATGAGTTTACACTTATGATGATTCTTTTTGTTTTCATTTTCTTTCTGTATGGATTCTTAACTTCCAGTTGTCTTTTTTGACCACTGCTGAATGCTAAGCTGGTATTTTTAAGGAACTGTCTATCAAAACACTAAAAACTTGCTCCTAAGTAATAAAGACAGCCTTTGGGAGACATTTTATAAAACTTTATTTGAAACACCTATCAGGGGATATATCAACTGGGTCAATCCTATCTGCATCTTTGCTAATTCCTTCAGAGAATTCTTAAGAGATTTGTAAGGCAGGACTTCTTCAAAGAAACATCAATTCTTCTCAAACAGACTTTGCAAATCCAGATGTCCATTAATTATTACAGTTTTTATTTAACTGGTTTAATACTGATGTCATGCTGATAGGTCTGTACCTTCCTATATCTTTCTAGAACTTTTATTTTTAAAGTCAGTGTTACATTTTCTGAAATTGATAAACTCTTGCTTAAAAAAACTGTTAATAATTTATCTGCTCTTTCCCTGAGCGCTCTTAGAAAGTAAATGCCATAAACTCCCAAGGACCTGGGGGTGTTGGTCGACAGCTGGCTGAATATGAGCCAGCAGTAAGCCCAGGTGGCCAAGAAGGCCAATGGCATCCTGGCCTGTATCAGAAACAGTGTGGCCAGCAGGAGCAGGGAGGTGATCATGCCTCTGTACTCGGTGCTGGTGAGGCTGCACCTCAAATACTGTGTTCAGCTTTGGGCCCCTCACTACAAGAAGGACATTGAGGTGCTGGAGCGTGTCCATAGAAGGGCGATGAAGCTGGTGAGGGGTCTGGAGCACAAGTCTGATGAGGAGCGGCTGAGGGAACTGGGGTTGTCCAGTCTGGAGAAGAGGAGGCTGAGGGGAGACCTTCTCGCTCTCTACAATTACCTGAAAGGAGGTTGCAGAGAGGTGGGTGTTGGTCTCTTCTCCCAAGTGACGAGTGACAGGACAAGAGGAAATGGTCTCAAGTTGCACCAGGGGAGGTTCAGATTGGATATTAGGAAAAATTTCTTTACTGAGAGAGTGGTGAGACACCGGAATGAACTGCCCAGGGAAGTGGTGGAGTCACCATCCCTGGAGGTGTTCAAGGAACGTGTGGATGAGGCATTGTGGGACATGGTTTAATGGGCATGGTGGTGTTGGGTTGATGGTTGGACTCGATGATCTTACAGGTCTTTTCCAACCTTAGGGATTCTGTGATTCTGTGATTCCGTGATTCTGTGATTCCAGTCCTGCTGATTTGTGTGTTCATGCTATCAACTTGTTCCATATCCTCTTCAATTTCAAACTTATCCTCTGCTGAGCCATCTTCAAAAATGGGGTCTAGCATGTGAATTGCTACCATTCTTTCATAGTGTAACCTCATGATAAGAATAATTTTAGCTTCTCTGTAAAGGCCTTGCCCTCTCTGAGTGCTCTTTTAACAACCTGATCAGCAACTAACTCAGAAGACTCCCTAAAAGCTTTCTTGATTTCCCTGTCTGAAGAAAATTACACTGTTTATTTTGATTCCTATGTCAATTCTTCTTCAAAGTCTTTTGGATTAATTGTCTTTTTAAATTTTGGTTGCCACAGTTCCTCATATTTTCTACTTTCATTCTGAAAAAGCTGACCTTAGCTTTTTAGAGAGGGTTTCTTATGTCTAATAATTTTCCTTACCTCCTTGCTTAGCTAAACCAGCTTTCTTGTATTCATTAGTGCTGCACTTCTTGGAAGGTGTCCTTCAGTAATGGCCATAAAACCTTTAAGGATTTAATTCCCTTATCTTTGCTTTTTAGTTTCTTCCTAAAAAGTTTCCTTATTTTTACTTGGAAAAGCCAGTGGACTTACTGGCTTTCGCAAATCCTGTGAGGATGCTAAACATAATTATGATCATTGTTGTTGTTAAAGAGGTACTCCTCAACAATAAAATCTTTACCCAGACCCTAAACATTGCTTGGCACCAAATCGCAGACTGCACCTCCTCTTGTGGATTCCCTATGCAGCTGCTCCATGAAATAAATAATCATTTACTGCCTATAAAACTTTTTTCACTGCATCACATCCTGACATTGTATTTGGCCCATATACATGGCAGAGGAAGAGGCAAGGGGAGAAAATGGAGTCTCCCACTACACTTTAATTTCTATCCCTTGCTGCCTCTTTACCTGTCTCAGTATGCAGTGATAAATGACTGTCTGAAGACTTCACTCCATACAGATTCTGCATCACTTGCTGGGATGGTTATTTTATTTGACTTGATTCTAGCTCTCTTTTTAACTTACAGTACTAATTTATCACCCACATGGCTTACTGTGAATTTCTTGTGCATTTTGTATTTTAGTGTGCCAGTGATGGAGTGTCTTCCTTCCACCAGTCTTCTGTTGACTAGTATGTCAGTGACTTCATGTATGGCCAGACATTTCAGTCCCTTCATCTTGTTTCTTAGTCACGTTTCTCTCCAAAAATTAGAAGACACACAAAGTAAACGTTAAACAGAATAAACCAGATTATTTTAGCATATTGGACAATGCAAGACCACTGCCTAGGACATGTTACATAATATTAATGATGAAGTTGTGGGTTTAAATGTCAAGAAGGAAGATTAAGGTTAGATTTTGAACTGTAATATTTGGAAATAAAACTCATGAAACCTAGCAATGGAGGCTTTATTATTCATGTCTTTTTGACTTTTGTGATTCCCTTAGTTATTGCTTCAGGGTTAGTTTTATGGATAATGGTCATCAGCTGTTACTTCTAAAGATCATAATATGTCATGGTCTTTTTCTTTGTACATTTCTTACATTGCTCTAATACATTTTCCAGCCAAGTTCCCCTGGAAAGCTTATTGTCGTGAAGGAAATAATTTTTTCATCGTTGGTTTGACAGAAATTTTGCTTCTACTAATATTTAATAAAGATTCAAAAGCCAGACATTAGAAAGAAGACATGATAATTTATTAACAACCTGAACATTCAGCTCAGGCTGAGTCTTCAGGATTACATCAGACTCTAATTCATGCAAGGCAGGCTCACAGACTTAGAGTATAAACATTTTATGATGCTGATTTTCATTGGAGTGTTAATTCTTTCACATTCTAATCAGCATATCTATCTTCAGGTAATACCCTATGATTTAATTATTACTCTTGCCATCTCTTTCTTTCTTTTCCTAGTTTTCTTTCTTGTCTTATTGCACAGGAATATTTAGTGAATATCTACTCACTACTACCTACTCTGACATATTGTCCACAACTATCAACAAAGGAACAAGGAGACAGACATCAGAGTACAAGGAGAAACACTAGAAGATGAGGAACCGATGATTAGAAGTAGTACACGCACACACATGCATTACATGACAAACTTCCCAAGAAACCAGTAGATTTCAGTTTAATCTTTCCACTGTGATTACCTGCAGCAAGGTATAATTCTGCATAGTTCAAACCACTGTGCTGTTAGATGCTGCTGTGTTTGCAACTGCATGATTCTTGCCTGAGATCTGGTTATCCTACTGCAAGATAATACATCCTTAGGTCAGAATGCAAGGGAAAATTCTTTCAGCTCAAAGCTGAAAGAGCTAAGAATATAAGAGAAAACAAAATCAATGACTGACTTACTTCAAAAAAGTAATTCTAAAATACTCAGCCCACATAGCCTCTTGTCCTTCTTTATCTGAAGAAATAAGATACCTTGCAGAAAAATGTATTCTGAGAGCAGGAACCGAATTTTAAACAGCCACAGACTGCTATGTGTTAACAACATAACATTTTTTTTGGGGGGAGTAGAAGAGAAGCCCACTTTATATACAAATTTTTAAAATACTCATAAAATCAAAAGTCTCCTATACACTCGGCAACATGATTGTGCAGTGCACATGCAGACACACACACTGACACATTACACGGAATACATCAGTATGGTCTGTCTTGATGGCATATATCCATTAGCAGAAGCCCATAAAAGAATGTTGGAAACATATCTGGAGCTGCTAGGTGATGATTTTTCTTGACAAGCTAATGTGCTATGCTCTGAGTAGAAATTAAATAAAATTGCTGAAAACAAGAAAACAACTTCAGTTTCTTTTATGCAGAGTAAATCTCAAGAAAAATAGTGCACTTTGGCAGCACCCAACAACTTAGATATCCCTGCAGGAAATGCAAGTACAGATAAATGCTTTTCACTTATTTTTCTGTTTTGTTGAGATTGATTTTTTTCATTTTTGTTTTAGCACTACTGCTGATCACGCTGCTATAGTTAAGATTATGTCAGCACTTCAGTTGTGAAAATATATTCAAGGGACTTTAACTTGCCTAGAAAAATTACTCAAGACCACAGTGTATTACACAAAAAACTCAGGCTGGTGTAAGAATACTCTTTTATGATTAAGACCTCTCTCGCATTTAATATAAGGTTTTAACAATACATTGGTGGGGATTTTAAGTCTAAGGGAGAAATATATACTTATATTGCTCATCGACAAGTTTCTGGTTCAGGTGTTTTCTTGCCAAACTTCAGCTACATTGTTTGTTATATTAAAAAAGCACTCACTGTTCCAAAGAAATGCAGTTTTTGGTATAGACCAGTGTTTTCCTCTAAAATGAGTCAGTAAAAATAACTTCTAAGTAATATGTAGAATGGAAATGTATGATTTGCTTCATTTCTGGAAAAAATAGCACCTAGTTAAGTGAAACAGAAGAAAAAAACCCACTAATAAAAGATTTAATTTTTCCAGCTTTATGCTGATTAGCCCCATCCAAATAAATTGCCCACGGTACAGCATGGAAGGCAGAATCAAGCCCAAGTCACGAATAAAAACGCCACCCTGTTCCATTAAAAAAAAAACACCAAAACCAACCAAACAGCAAAAACTCCATGGTGCCACACCCATGCAACTGCTATTTCTTTGACAAGTGACTGTCCTCAAAGGAACACTTAATCCTTAGAAGTGTTACTTTTAACCATCGTAATCTTCTCCTTTCTCCCAGTCTATTTCATGGGAAATCTGTTATCCATTTTCCAACACTGAACAGTGAAGACCAATTGCTGTCATTTGTAATACGGATATCTCTGTGTCAATAATGTTGGCCACAACACTCGGCTCACTGGCAAAGATTTCTATTTCGTTATAATAAAATGTTACCAAACTCTGAATAGTCTTTTAAGAACCATGCTAAAGAACCCACTTTACAATCCAGGCTGTTCAGTTAATGAACTACCAGACATGCACAGTCTGTAAGAGCCCAACAACACTGTCCCTTTTGCCTGTGGTGCCAAATGAGTGGAGGACAGCAGCCGCTGGCTGCCTTAGCCTTCATCCAGAGCATGGCTCAAAGAATGAAATCCAAACTTCTCTGACAGCAGGGTAGAGCTGATTTAGTAAGAAATTTAAATATGGGCACTATAAAAGTAAGGACAAAATGACAGAAAATCTTGGTAGTAATTATGAAATCAAGACTTGAAAAGATCATTAATTTCTTTAGAAATCAAACCACACACTAAAGAGATTTGAAGAACACAACTGAATTTTATGACAAGAGTATTTCTCCAAAGTAATTTAAAAGTAGCTAAAAATAACCAGCATAAAAATATGGTCAAAGAAAAGCAAGAATACAAGTCATTAGACTAAAATGACCCCTTGCATTGAAGTAAACCAGCCAGGACTCTTCTGAACAGAAATCAGTTATTTAGTGTTCAGCCAATTTGAAGAAACAGATGTGTCTCATCAAACTTGCAGCAGTACAAATATAGTTGGAAGAAATCATATTTCAAAGTGCACATAACTAACTTTTTCAGAAAGGAAAACTTTAAAACAAATATTATATCAAATTATACTTTTTAGAAAGTGTGGAAGTTTAATGAGGTGTAGCAATCACAGACCAGGATTCAGTTATATAAATCTTTCAGACTTGGGGGGCGGGGCTGGAAATATGCCTGGTCTGTTGAATTTCAGGATGCACAGTCATTTATTAACATAGGCTTTGCAAAAAAATGGCATAGGATTTTAGCAGGGGTCTCTATGCAGGTGGGAAGTTTTGAGATAATTTACTTTAAATCCAAACTTAATTCCAAATGTAAGGACACCTGTTGTTTATCTTGCCTACAGTTCAGGTCGTGGCAACCATTTTCAAGTTTGCTTGCTTGCTTTCTTGCTTGCTTGCTTTCTTGCTTATTTTGAACAGTTACAAATAAAGATTATGATGGCAGGATTCTGCTGTGATTTTAAAATACTTTCTACCTAAACCACAAAGTTTTACTTGCAAGAGCATTTGGAAACAACTCAGAAGTTAGGAAAGTAGAATTGTGTAGCGTGTATACCTTTTAAAAAAAGCTAATTTTCATAAAATAGTCTTTTCATTAAAAATATCAGAATACAGCCATTTTGCTACTTAAATACATTTATCAAACAGGTAGCTGAAATTTTAAATACAGACTTTCATAAACACAAAAATACATTATGCAATATGAAATAGGTATTTGAAACTGCTGATACAGATGTTTGTCCAAGATCCTGTACTGCTAATTTAGCTGGCTGATGAAAGTGATAGTCTTCTGTGGAACATTTTACTGACTTAGAGATAGGTATTAACTGAAGAGGTCAATATTTACTTTTTTACAAGTAATACACAGTAAGACAAAGGTCAATGTTTTTCTAATGAGACAGGACAGCTTGATAGTCATTCAGGTAAATTGCTATACTACATATTTTTTTGAAGCAGATATATATTGTCACATTCCTACATTGTTACATCTCCAGAAATAAAAAGGTTAAAATTACTTAGGAAATTGTCCCTGAATTACTTTCTTTTGAAACTAACATTTAATAACGAGATAAACTACAGGACAAAAATAAAAAACCCTCCTCCCAAAACTTCTATATGGAGCAGTATTAGAATTCCACTGCAAGCAATTACATGTCTATGTCTGACAGGCTATTTGTGCTGGTTTTGGCTGAGATGGAGTTCATTTTCTTCACAGTAGCTAGTATGGGGCTGTGTTTTGGATTTGTTCTGGAAACAGTGTTGATAATACAGGGATGTTTTAGTTATTGCTGAGCAGTGCTTACACAGAGTCAAGGCCTTTTCTGCTTCTCACACCACCCCACCAGCGAGTAGGCTGGGGGTGCACAAGAAGTTGGGAGGGGACACAGCCGGGACAGCTGACCCCAACTGACCAAAGGGATATTCCATACCATATGATGTCATGCTCAGCATATAAAACTGGGGGAAGAAGAAGGAAGGGGGGAACGTTCGGAGTGATGGCGTTTGTCTTCCCAAGTAATCGCTACGCATGATGGGAACCTGCTTTCCCGGAGATGGCTGAACACCTGACTGCCGATGGGAAGTAGTGAACAAATTCCTTGTTTTGCTTTGCTTGCCTGCATGGCCTTTGCTTTCCCTATTAAACTGTCTTTGTCTCAACCCACGCATTTTCTCACTTTTACTCTTCCGATTCTTTCCCCCACCCCACTCAGAGGGGACTGAGTGAGCGGCTGTGTGGTGCTTAGATGCCGGCTGGGGTTAAACCACGACACACCCAGCATGGGGCTCAAAGGGCTTGACATAACAAAAGATTTGATTGGAATGTGCTAGATCAAATTTATAGCTGTTATTGCTGTTTAACTTTTAATTGACAAGCTCCTGTGCTTGCCATGGGGCTTGATTGCCTTACTGTCTATTAGGGTCTAGTGCTGCTTGTTAGTGACTGCTTTTTGCTTATGCTGCTTGCTGTACTGCTGTACTGCTTATCATCTGACTCTGCTGTGCCTGCGAACATTTTGATAACAGCAGTGGCCATGCGCCTGGGCTGGCAGATGGCCAGGGCATCGCTGTTGTTTCTGTGCTGCTGTACTGGACAGTCTGGAACTCCGGTGCGAACTTGAGTCAAAGGGACTGTGACCTGTGGATGAGTCTATGTGGGAGCAGGACACCCTGAAGTGTCTGTGGCCATGGATAAGCCCATGCCAGAGCAGGTACATCTCAAAGCGTCTGTGGCTGTGGTTATGTCTGTGCCACAGCAGACGTACTTCTGAAGGGATTGTGGCCCCAGGATAAGTCCATGCTGGAGAAGGTACACCTCGAAGCATCTGTGGCTGTGGATAAGTCCATGCTGCAGCAGGCACACCTTGAAGTGTCAGTGGCTGTGCATGAGGTCATGCTGGAGCACCTCAAAGCGTGTGGCCATGGATAAGCCCACAACAGAGCAGATACACACCTGGAGAGACTGCAGCAATGGGTAAGGCCATGCTGGAGCAGGTTTACTTCTGAAGGGACTGTGGCTGTGGGTAAGGCCATGCTGGAACAGGTGCACCTCAAAGTGACTGTAGCTGTGGATAACTCTATGGCACAGCAGGTATACCCCTGGAGAGACTGGCGCAAAGATAAGGCTCCACTTGGAGCAGGTACATCCCTAAGGGACTGCAGTCCGTGGATAAGTCCAAGCCGGAACAGGGGCAAGGGGAGGAGTTCATTGCAATGTTAAACCCTATGGTCTGGTCCAAAGGGACCGGGGTGGAGATTGCAATGGAAATACCTTTAAATTGTTGTAAACCAGGATTTGAGTTGCATGTTTTGGGAATTGCTATAGCAAGAATCCCTTGTTGCTAGCCAGGCTAGGAGCAAGGGGAGGAGTTCATTGCAATGTTAAACCCTATAACCTGGCCCAAAGGAACCAGGGGAGGAGATGATTGTGATGGAAATACATGTAAATTGTTGTAACCCATAATTTGAGTTGCATGTTACAGGAATTACTATAGCAGGAACCACTTGAAACAATGGAGGACGAGCCTTACAAGATGCAGTGCAAGTGCAGCAATGACCCGGGGACGGAGTTTATTTTCTTCATAGTAGCTAGTATGGGGCTATGTTTTGGATTTGTTCTGGAAACAGTGTTGATAAAGCAAGGATGCTTTAGTTACTGCTGAGCAGTGCTTACACAGAGTCAAGGCATTTTCTGCTTCTCACCCCACCCCACCAGCAAGTAGGCTGGGGGTGCACAAGAAGTTGGGAGGGGACACAGCTGGGACAGCTGACCCCAACTCACCAAAGGGATATTCCAGACCATACAACGTCACGCTCATCATATAAAGCTGGGGGAAGAAGAAAGAAGCTGGGGATGTTGGGAGTGATAGCGTTTGTCTTCCCAAGTAACCGTCATGCATTCCTGGAGATGGCTGAGCATGTGCCCGCCGATGGGAAGTAGTGAACGAATTCCTTGTTTTGCTTTGCTTGTGTGCATGGCCTTTGCATTACCTATTAAACTGTCTTTGTCTCAACCCACGAGTTTTCTCACTTTTACTCTTCTGGTTCTCTCCCCCATCCTGCCGGGGGGGGGCGTGAGTGAGCGGCTGTGTGGTGCTTAGTTGCCAGCTGGGGTTAAACCTCAACACTATTACAGTTAAATAATTGTTTATATAATCTTTAAGAGTGGTGTGTTCCAGCCAAGCTGAAACAAGTAATTGGAATGCAATTTTCTTACTCTTTGGGCGTTTGTATTTAAAACTTTGAATTTAAAGTGGATTTTTGTTTGGTTTTGTTTGTTTGTTTGTTTTGCCCCCCTCTTCAGAGAATCTCTTCTCACATTTCTCTTCTTCAAGAATACCCATGTTTTGGCTCCACGTCTTTTGCAACATCGAGACAGTGTTGTAGAAAAGGCTTTACCTCTTAAGCCAACTGGTCATCACCTCTCAATTCTGTCTTCCAGGAATATATCTCAAAACCTCAGAGCTAGTATACAGAAGGCCACTGTTTCATTTTACTATGATTGTCCTGGAATTCGTATTTTTCATAGTTTCTGAAGATCAGAACGAATGGAGGAGATCACTGGATTGTGGAAAAAATGCTGAATGTCACAACTGATGCCTATATACTTTTTTTTCAACAAGTCATAGTCCTCAAACCTTAAAGATTTACTTGTAGCTGACTACTGGCTCAAACATGGGCAGATATTTAAACAGGATCTTATTTTCCTTACACAGTTTTCCACAGGAAAAGAAAAATATATGGGATTAATCTTGTTGTGCAGACAGATGGTTTCAGAAAGAGGATGTAATAGATCTTCAACAAACTCAGGTTCATGAGCAGGCTATATGCAAGTTAAGTCAGCATCAAGCGGATGCCATATTTAAGTTCTGCTATTTTCCACAGAGAATCACGTGGAGTCGAGTTGAGAAATCCATTAACTGTATAAATTATAGAGTTTTTTGCATTTTGAAGTGTATTGTTTAGTGCAAGAGGGTAAAATAAGTAATTTGGCTTAAAAAACAAGGATCAAAAACTCTATCAATCCAAAGAGCATTTTCCCCATAAAGCAATTTATTGCTGATGAGCACTGAAAGTTTACTGGGGGGAAAATCACTCAATAAAGCTTAAAAATTATCTGATTATTGTTTGATTGTTTAAGAAAAGTCAAACATGGTGCAAAAGATTTTTTTGTAATTGGATTTTTTTTTTTTCTAAAAGCATTTGATGTATTGGATGTGAAATGGTTGCAACTCTGAAAAATCAATTATGGCTATTATCCTTAAATTATAAACTAACACATTATTAGTGCACAATTAAAATACAGAAGGGAAACAAGTTTGTCCACAAACCACTGCGGAATCTTTAAACTGATGCAAATAACAGCGGAAGGAGATTTCTCTCTAGTGCTTTAGCTTACTACAAATGCTTTAAACACTTCTTAGGTTAATTAATTATGTTTGCAATCCATCAGGAAAGATACAAACCCAAAATGTATAACCATCCAGTTGATGAGACTTTTTTAAAACTCAGTTCAGGCCTCTGTAGAGTTTTAATTATTCATTTTCAGACAGCAAAGTTAGTTACAGACTACGTTTCTAGGGAATGTAGCTAAGATCTTCACTGTCTGACACAAAAAATGAGAGAACTGAACATACAGACTAATTTAATACATTCCAGTGTTTTTATTGCCACTTCCAAACATCTCTCCTAAAGCATCAATTAGATGATAAACCACAGTATAGTGGTTCAATTTGTTGTGTACATACAAGAATCTTTGGACAAGTTCATTTCAAAATGATGACAATTATGAAGTGCAAGTTTAAACAGACACATGGGTTATGTGTCTAAGGAACTACTATCATTATGATTTCATGGTAGGTAATGCAAAAAAACACTTTGCATTAAGTGGTGGGAAATATTAAAGAAAGGATTCATTTTCCTTTCATGCTCTTTTTTCCTATGTAGACTCCAAATATAAATACTTGGACTGAAATCGTACAAGTTTATACATATACTTCACTTCACAGAGATGAACTGTTCCACTGAAATTAGACTGTTCACACATGTGTAATGAACCACATACATAACATATTGCAAGTTTAGAGCCTTAGCTACCAATATGCAAGGGGAAAAAAATGACAGCTAAACAGAGTGAAATAGAAAATTATTAATGTGCAAAAGTATTTCACATTATATAATTTCTATTACAAATATGTGGAAAACATACACATGCAATACCATAAGCCCAAAATACCTTCAAGAGACCTTGGTGCCCATTTTAGTAAGTGCTGTTAGTTAAGAACAAGAATATCAGGAATAAAATATAGGAAAACCATAAAGATAAGCAGGAAGAGGACGAAATAAAGAACATCTAACAGTCATGCAAGTATCTCTTTAGTTCAGTCATAAACACAGTTCAACCTATACATATTTAAAAAAAACCTGCTTGAGCTATTTTGCTAGCGGGGATGCTGTAGATGATATTGAAAAAAAAATTTGGAAACTTTGGTACCATATCAGGTGCAGGTGCCCAAGTCCTGGCACCAGCAGTGGGGGGCTGCAGGGGCGGCCCCTGTGAGGGGCGGCCGGGGCTGCCCCCTGCCGGACACAGCCGGTTCCCGCCGGCTCCAGCGGCCCCAGCGCAGGGCACAGCTGAGCCCCTCAGCCGCGGCGGGAAAGCCCCTGTGAGAAAGGGCGAAAGGCTGCCCGGCAGCCAGGGCTGAGGGAAGCGGGGTGAGAAACAGCCCTGCGAGCCCCGAGGGGAGGGCGGGAGGAGGGGAGGAGCAGCTCCAGGCGCCCCGGCAGAGGTGCCCCTGCGGCCCTGGGAGAGCCCCCGGTGGGACCGGTGTTCCCTGCAGCCCGTGGGAAGGCCCCAGGCTGGAGCAGGGCAAAGTGTGAGGAGGAAGGAGCGTCAGAGAGGAGCTGTTATGGATTGACCGCAGCCCCCCATTCCCCATCGCCCTGCACCACTTGGGGGAGGGGGGTGGTGGAGGAGTTGGGGATCACGGGGTGAAGGTGAGCCTGGGAAGAAGGGGAGGGGTAGGCAGAAGGCTTTTTTTTATTCTTTTTTTCTCACCATCTGTTAGGAACATCTCATTCATTAACTCTTGTACCAATTAGTCTTTATAGTATGAAATTGTATGAACTTTCTTAAGAGAGAGAGATATATATAGTTTACATTGTATACTGCACTTTCATGCTTAAGTAAGCATGGCTAAAGGACCTCAGTTCCTTGCAAGGAGGATGTCAGTTCCCACCCTGATATCCCTGGACTACCGAGATAATGCCAGCACCCTAGCCCCTCCAACACCTCTGTGAAACCCTCACATTATCTGGCATACTGGTAAGAGTGAGAAAACTCATGGGTTGAGACAAAGACAGTTTAATAGGGAAAGCAAAAGCTGCGCACGCAAGAAAAGTAAAACAAGGAATTCATTCACTACTTCCTACTGGCAGGCAGGTGTTCAGCCATCTCCGGGAAAGCAGCGTCCCATCACACATAATGGTTACTTGGGAAGACAAACACCATCACTCCAAACGTTACCCCTTCCTTCTTCCACTTCAGCTTCATATGCTGAGCATGACATCACATGGTATGGAATATCCCTTTGGTCACTTGGGGTCAGCTGTCCCAGCTGTGTCCCCTCCCAACTTCCCGTGTACCCCCAGCCTACTCGCTGGTGGGGTGGGGTGAGAAGCAGAAAATGCCTTGACTCTGTGTAAGCACTGCTCAGCAGTAACTAAAACATCCCTGCTTTATCAACACTGTTTCCAGAACAAATCCAAAACACAGCCCCATATTAGCTACTGTGAAGAAAATGAACTCTGTCTCAGCCAAAACCAGCACACTGAATGCTTGAAAGGTGTAAGAATAGTGTAAAACTGCATTCGGTGTGCCTCAATATGAATGGGACACCACATGTGCGTGAATAAAATTACTTTTATAATTCTATACTTTGCATCCTAGCCTCTCTCCTTGGTCACCACAGGCCAGTTGCAAAATTCTCATGACACATCCAACTCTGTTTTTAATGGGCAATAAATTAAATTACTTTTCCCCAAGTTGAGTCTGTTTTGCCCATCACAGTAATTGGTCAGTGATCTCCCTGTCTTTATATCAACCCACGAACTTTTCCATCTTATTTTCTCCCCCTGTCCTGTTGAGGAAGGGGAGTGAGAGCGTGGCTGGGTGCGGTCTTGCAGATGGCCAAGGTCAACGCACCACGTCAACAAAGTTGACTGTAGTGGTAGAGGGCAGCAATGTTTTTGCATGCTGAACAAGGTATTGCAGTCCATTCCTATAATCTGGGCAATCAAAATAATCACAGCACAAATTATATAAAGCTAAGTAGCATGAACAACCTTTTTTCCCTCTAATCTTGAGAAAAGTTTTAGGATTTGCAATAATTCAAAGGTGATATATAACATAGCTCATTCAGGTGGTGCATAAGGTAGTCAGCAAGTTTGCAGATGACACCAAGCTGAGTGGTGCAGTTGACACACCTGAGGGAAGGGATGCCATCCAGAGGGACCTGGACAAGCTCGAGAAGTGGGCTCATGTGAACCTCATAAGGTTCAACAAGGCCAAGTGCAAGGTCCTGCACCTGGGTTGGGGCAACCCCCAGTATCAATACTGGCTGGGGGATGAAGAAATTGAGAGCAGCCCTGTGGAGAAGAACTTGGGGGTACTGGTGGATAAAAAACTGGGCATGAGCCGGCAATGTGTGCTTGCAGCCCAGAAAGCCAACTGTATCCTGGGCTGCATCAAAAGGAGCATGGCCAGCAGGTTGAGGGAGATAATTCTGTCCCTCTGCTCTGGTGAGACCCCGCCTGGAGTACTGCATCCAGCTCTGGAGTCCTCAGCACAGGAAAGACATGGACCTGTTGGAGCAGGTCCAGAGGAGGGCCACAGAAATGATCAGAGGGGTGGAACCCTTCCCCAATGAAGAAAGGCTGAGGGAGTTGTTGTTCAGCCTGGAGAAGAGCAGGCTCCAGGAAGACCTTATTGCTGCCTTTCAGTACTTAAAGGGGGCTTATAAGAAAGATGGGGACAGACTTTTTTGTAGGGGCTGTTGTGATAGGACAGAGGCTAATGGTTTTAAACTAAAAGAAGGTAGATTCAGACCAGATATAAGAAAGATTTTTTTTTACGTGAGGGAGGTGAAACACTGGAACAAGTTGCCCAGAGAGGTGGTAGAGGCTCCATCCCTGGAAACATTCAAAGTTAGGCTGGATGGGGCTCTGAGTAACCTAATCTAGTTGAAGATGTCCCTGCTCATTGAAGGGGGTTGGACTTGATGACCTTTAAAGGTCCCTTCCAACCCAAAATATTCTATGATTCTGTGTGTCTATGATCACTAATGGCTATAACAGATTGAAACCTTTCAAGTGTTCTTGGCATTAGCAAGCAATTTCCAGGAGACTATTTCTAGGTAATTTAACTACCATAACAGAAACTACTTTGACTTTTATAAATAATTTCTTCAGGTAAAAAATTTTTCAGCTCACAGGTGATATATACTGAGCCAACTAATGTGTTATAAAGTTAGAAGAAAAGAATTACAGTGTATATGAGTGATGCATTTAAAGGGCAATATTCTCACACAAACTGTCATTTTCTCTCAGTCCATGAACTGGATGATTTTATCTTAATTATGCACTCTTAATTCCACTGCTGTAATTAATAAACCTTGCCACCATGCATTTTGGGGTTTGCTATTCTCAGGGTTACTTTTGTTGCTAGTCTCTGTTGAAAGTGCCCTTTCATAGGGGCAATTTAATAACTGCTAAAACTGAGAGAGATAATTTGCAGAAAACTGCAGAATGTTAAAGATGGATCCTAATTAGAGCTATCATAAAATGTCTGAAGGAATAAGTGCATCTGCAAATCTGAGGGCTTTGCTGGGAGACTGGGAGAAATAAGAGTTATGGAAAACAAGCTCATAAGTACAGCGCAGCATGACACTGGCCTTAGACTGAACTCAAATCAAGAATCCTGGCAAAGCAGCAGATTCCTCTGACAACAGGCGATTTTAAAGCCAATTAACATATGAATTGCAAACAGGACATGCAATGAAATGTCACTGGTCTATTGAAAACCAAAAAAACTAGAAACCTTTGCAATAAATTTAAAATGGGAAAGAGGTGCTGTTCTGCTTTTTATAGAGGTGGGGCAGGGCTTTCCCTACTCTTAAGGCTGCAATGGCTAATCTGATATCCGGGACAAGGTACGACTCTTATTAACTAACAGGTCTGGGAAGAACCAGGAATAGGAATGTATCTAAACACTGTCACCTCCAGCTGGAATGACCTCAACGTAATTCCTGCTTGGGGGCTCTGGAGTAAGAAAGGAAATATAATTAGGCCTGGTGAGGAAGCAAGAGTACCCAGGGAGGAGTATTGTTACTTGCAGCCACATTAATGTTACTCTGTCAATGTAAGATGGCTGAAGGGTTAGCTCCACACACGTTTGTGTGGGCAAGTATTCACATCACAGTCCCCAGGCAATTTAATACTTAAAATATGGGGTGTGTATTTGAGCAGATCAAATATGACAGTTGAAGTGGCTATAGTTGCAGGGCTCCATCAACTGATGGTGTAGACACATAAGCAGTCAAAAGCTTTTAGTTCCATTATATGCAATGTCATTTCTACTGTTGTATCAGGCAGACGCTTTAGTAATTGATTTTTGGAGTAAAAGAAGGAAGGGTCATCTGTAACAGAGGGATTAGTGCTGACTGCAAGCATGTATTTGTGCTATACTTTCCAAGGGATGATTTAGTAGTGTACTTCATCTCAGCAAATATTATCCCACCACCATCAATACAGCCATTTGCTGTAAGGCACAATCTTGCCTGCAAAAGCAATGCCATCAAGTTAGTTCCTTCTTCCATCTTTATTGTTGGGTTTTCTACTATGCTGTAGATAGCTCCACATTGTGCTGGTTTTCATGCCAAGAGACACTATCCATGATTAAAGCCCTGTGATCTTAGTACACTGCTAGTTTCAGCCACAATTCAGCTACACAATAATTACTATTTATGTTTGTGCTTGATGTGAAGGAATAAACCAGATACACATACATGATCCCACAGTTTTGTTTAGGAACAGTGATTTCATACAAAAGTCATAAGGTTTGCATTTCAGTATGTGATACTTGTATGACAGACAATGGTTGGTAATAAAGCACTAACTATTCCCAGTAATTTTTCTGTTCAATATGCATAGGAATGGCACTGTGTTCTGGACTATTCAACACAGAGGTGGGTGTATAGCAGAAAAGCAATCTGTCTACAGAAGATAATACAGAAAAAAAACACTAAGAAGGGCAAATGTAAAATGGAAATATAAACTACAAAGCAGGGTAATCTTACTGCATGTATACAGCAGGAGCATTCCTCACCTTACAAGTGGGTCCACACACCACATCACAAACCACAAAAAGGTTTGTCATAGAGCGACATAAA
This sequence comes from Gavia stellata, assembly GCF_030936135.1. Lineage (NCBI taxonomy): Eukaryota > Metazoa > Chordata > Aves > Gaviiformes > Gaviidae > Gavia > Gavia stellata. The sequence continues at coordinate 86,417,111 of NC_082596.1, forward strand.
GGAAAAAAGATCACAAACATTCAGACAAGGGAACTTACATTATCTTTTCAATTTCTGATGCTGTCCTGGACAGTCACGATATTGGAATACCCAAGCTACTTGCATCATATCAGATCTCTCAAATGTCCCATATACTGTAAATCATGTGATAGGACAGGCATCAAGTGCACCAGACGCTTTCTGTACTAGTAATTTCTTAGGACTAGTCACATGACTTCCAAATTTCAGTTTAGTTCTAAATTAGAGACTGTTAAACTTTACAGTAGTATAACGTACACCGTCAGAGTATTTTGAAAATAATATTCCTACATTAAAATACTTCAACATTCTTACCTAATGCAACTTTATATGCAAATTAATTACTAGTCTCATTTTTAGTTAAAGTACTTTTGAAAGAAATGGGAAGCAGATATAACATGCCGAACACACAGCAGAATATTAGCACATATTATTGGGGTCACCCAGAAAATATTTTCTCAAAATGGTTTTGTAAATTATGACAGATGCACAGACAGATCTCCTATCACACACTTTGTGACCGTCTACAATCACAAATTCCACAGACGCTTTAGTCACTATTCCTCCTTTCTATGTTGTATAAGAAGGGTAAACAACCCCTCAGTCTGTTCCCCCCAACTCTACTTCCTCTCCTAAATCAACCCTTGTTGCTCAGAACTTTGGCCAAAGAGGTCTAGCTATATGTTTCAGGCAATTTTAGGATTTCAGATGTTAGAGCTACATGCTGAGTAGATACACCAGTAGAATTGCTCAAAAATTAAAACCAAGTCTTTTCTTAAGTGTTTGCAATTGATTTACAACCCAGTAGTGTGTTCCAGCATCTCAACTTTTTGTCTTCTGTTATATTATTTCTCTGTGTTTGTGGTCAAAAAATATCGTCTATGGCCCTAACCAGCTGCTAAAATTTAGTAAGTTCCTCTGGAGTCCTTCATGGCAACCTGCATGTCATTTCATAAATGAAACCTTGTCATATATTGCATAATTACATTGAAACTGTTAGATGTAGCAAACTGATCTGCAGTTTTCTTACTGATCTTTGACTGCCTAAGATGATAACAAGTTGCTGACTAAAAAGGCTGCAGTAAATAATAAATTATTTAATATGAACATCACAGCTCAGTCTATAAACATTAATGTATTCTTTAAATTCTCATATACATACATATATTGATGGAAAATCTGTTCCAGATTTTTTTTATTTATGTTTTGCTGTGCTTTACCTAAAAATATTTTACTCAGATGTTCTTTTTTTCAAAAATTACATTAATTAAGGTATAATTGAGATATACCTGTATGATTCAGTTGCCCCAGTTTAAGATTAAAAGAAATTAAAAAGGAGTTTAGTGATACTCTATCTGTTACAACCTTCTGGAATTGCCATGCAAATAAAATAATCAGGTATCTGAAATAATGCAACAGATTTTTGGATGACTTGGCAATCACAGGTCCATTCTCTTAAAGACTAGCATATATTGTTTTAATCTGCTTGTAACTGCAGACAGGATGAAGAATTTGCCATATTATTTCAAGATAAAATGAGAACAATTTATGCACATCACTTCACAGGGAAAAAAGAAGGAATACATGCCCTAATTCTCAAATTCTTTGGAATCATTTTACTATATCACACTTCAGTATACAGGTGCATAGAAAAAGAGATGGTAAAGCAGGCATTCTGATTTGTGGTATGCAAAAGAAAGCTTTGCTTAATGATTCAAAAGACAGAGTTTTGAGGGAAAGAATCCAATAACTTGGGCTGCTGGAAAGCAGTCTTAAGAAGAAAAGTCAATAGAGTTACTGAAGTATACTTGCCAACTAGTGAAAAGCAGTTTGCAAGTCCAGCATAAGATGTTGGTATTGCATCTTTTCAACAGTCGATCCAGGTAGAGTGTTTTGCAGAAAAAATATTAGGGCCCATCTGAAGCAAACCAAAAAAATCAAATAGGCAAACAAAAATATAATCAGAACTTGTTAACAAAAACACATCATGCTAAGAACCATCAAAAAAAAAAAAAGAGAAGACATCTGGAAAAAGTGAAAACAAAACCCAGCAGGTGGTACAGAATCCTACTGGTCAAATTCTTAACACTTTGTAATGTAACAAAAGATAAGGTGGTTCTAGGGATATAGTTTGTTTTGCCAGTACACCCAGAGACAATATTTAGGTCCTAAAGCTGGGAAGAAATAGAAATTCAGTATGTTATAAGTTACTGAAGAGTGGCTTTAAAAAAAAATGATTTTATAAATTAAAATGAAAGAGGAGAGTATTATTATATAGGATAGTGTAATATATAGGATAGTGTATATATATATATAGAGAGAGAGGGATATTCTTACCAGAATTAAAATTTTTCTAAGCATCATTTCACAGATAGGGGAAAGGCATGCAGAAGGATGAAAATTAGTAAAAAGAGAATCAAGTGTTGCCTAATCTGAAGGTAATACCCAGATGAGTACCCAAACTTTTTTTCCCAGTATTTTCCCAGTACTAAGAATCTAATTATTTTAGTGTGAACAAAAATACATAACATGTTCTACTGCATTTAAGAGTCTACCTGTAGAGATCTGTGTAGATTACTGCAGATTATTTGAGTTGACTGGGTATGAGACAGCATCTGTAAACCATACTGCCTGATTATTTTGGTCCTTTCTAGTAGGCTGAGTTTCTGTCTGTGGCACAAATGTGTGTGCCAAAGTGGTGCAATGAGATTAGACATATGCAGTACATCTGGCACATCCTCAAAAGCAACAGACTTAGTGCACGATCACTGTGCACTCCATTCAGCTCCTGGACCTGCAATAGCATCATAGAATCATTTAGGTTGGAAAAGACCTTTAAGATCATCAAGTCCGACCATGACTAGATAGACTGAAGCATGTGCTAATGGAATGCAACACAGTTTACATCTTTATGTCCAAATATAGAGTTTAATGTACTTCAGCTTCAGCTGAGAAATAAACTGCCCATGAGCTTCATTGGAAGCAGAGAACTCCTGAAATTCCATCTTTAATGTTTTCTGAAATGTATGTTAAGATGGACTGCAGCATCAATACTAAAATGACAATGATGTCATTTAAAATCAAAATACATAAATTTCAGTATGAGTTACTGGCCTTTTAGAATGGCTTGTGGTACAGAAGAATTTTATAATAGAAACTTTAAGATAAAAAATATTTTTTCATAAAAAATATGATTACTTTCACTGCCACAGCAGGTTCTCAGCAAACAAGTAAATTTGATCTTATACATACAAAGAGGATCAAAAGATACCACACAACAAATTCAAGAATGATATCAATAACATTGTATATTAAATTCAATATTGTGGCTCAGGAAATCCCCAAACCACTACACTAAATCCCATAAGCATTTGCTATCAGACAGTCACACACAGGAATCCTGACTAGACCTTTATTATGGCGCAGTATATGCCTTCTGTGCTACACAGGCTTCGTGTACCTGTTCTCAATTAAATTCCGCTCTTTTTCTCTAAATTTCTACTCTTCTTATTCTGCTGAAGTCATATGCAGTTAATCCATCTGTAGGTTTGTAAATTTTATTTCTAATATAACACATCAATGTATGTTATGGTTTATAGCACACACACGTTCACCTACCTCTCCCCCAGCGTTGCTGTAGCCAAGAACTGCTGGTCTGTGCTGCTTTCTGCACCCAGTTCCCATAGGAATTCTCTACATCTGCACCACTAAGCATTCATTTATGAAGTTGTTCCCCTTCCCCAAGACCTTTTCCCATTTCTCCCTTTGCTAAGCCCCTAAGCCTGCAATGTTTTCAGTAACTCCATTCCTAACTCCTTCATGTAACAGACAGTAGGCTGTTACCTGCTGTCTCCCAGCGCAAGCCATACTTTACCTTGGACACCTTCTGACTTGTCAGAGCTACTTTGGGGCTTGCTGCACCACTGTCATAGCAGGGCCCAAGGGAGACAGGAGGAAATGCACTGGGCAAGGTGTCACCAGACAGCATAATGATGTATTGCGAAGTTACCTTTACAGTAGGAAAACAATGGGAGAAATAGGCTGAATGGCTACATAGGCATCTTTTTCATTAAAAAAAAAACCCAAAACAAACAGTAAAAGCTACAGGGATATGATGATCCTGTCCCAGTTTCATTGGGCTGACTGCCACAGTGTTTGGTCCAGTGGCTGGAGCTGGACCGCCAGGCAGTTAGAAGAAGGATGGAGCTACTTCAGTGGTTCCATGAGCCATCGAGACTCAGCAATCCTCAGAGGTACCCTCCACCTTTCACCAACACTGCTTCCACATCAGTAGCTATGTTTACACAGCCTGGAGAAGCCACAATGAGATAAGGCTCAAACCTCCTACTGCCAGTGGGCCAGGTGGTTCATTGCCAGTCTACATGTAGCCATGCCCACTGTAGTCACTGCCACTCTGGTATCTGGAGCCCTGTGTCTCCTCTGTCTGACACACAATTAACATCCTCAAGAAAAAGACAAGGGAAGGAGGATTCAGAGCAGCAAGTACCCTAGTGCACCAACTCTTACTCTTTCCTTGCTGTATTCCAAGCCTGCCTTGCAAACATTGTTCTTGTGCCCACTCCTACACACACATCCAACTTCCCTGGTGTGCCAGCCATGCCTTGGCTACCCTGACAAGAACCTGACCGCAGACTGAAGAACACTGCCAGGACATGGAAGGATCCTATCTTCACCCATGCCAACTATGACTAGGAGTCTGCTTTTGCTGGTTGGGACTGTTGCCTACAGGACTACGTCAAGGGAACCTTTTTTTTTGTGCTCTGATACAAGGTGCCATTGTAGAGCTGGTGGGAGAAAGTTGTACAGTATCACAAGAGTGACGTGCCCATGCCTAGCTGTGTATAGATGCCTACTGCAGCGTTTCCAGATGAGAGACGCTTCTTCCAACTATACGATCGCTTTCTGGGCTCTTGGTAGGTACAGATTTCAGCTATAACTGTGCAAAATCACAATGGGAACAAGCAGTGCTCCCTGCTCCACCAGCCATAGCAAGCTGCAGGGTACACAGATGACGACTCAGATAGCACAGCCCATTGTCAGCTCTGCCTAAGGCGTACTGTTATAAGTAATGCTTCTCTCCTAGGCATGTTTCAAGAACTGTGAGGAACGCAGCAAAACTTGACACTCTCTAGCATTAGCCTCGGACCCTGCTCCTATGACAGCTGTGCTGGACCCCTGAGAGACCACAATTGGACAAGGCATGGAAGGTAGTGTAGCGTTAAAGGGCAAGGTAATTTGACAGAAAATAAACCCCCTTGCGTTCCAGCTTGTCCTCAGATATCGGAGGGGCTGGGGGCAGCTAGGCTTAGATTCTGAGTGATGCCCAATTCTCTGTGTTACAAGTCCGATTGTGTTCAATGTATTGAACTCTCACGATTATGGATACACTCGTAACACTGCACACTTTCAGTCTAGTCGCATTCCATGAACTAGCAGGGCCACACTTAAGGGATTTGGTGGCGTTCAATGAGAACTCTCACGGCTAGATTAGTGAATAGTGCAGTTTATTGAAGCAACAGATACACAAGTTCTTTTGGATTGCCGGTGATAAAATTACTGCCTGCAAAGCATGTGCAAATACCAAGATTGTGAGTAATATAGCTTGGCTACAAGTGTGTTAAGTGATAAAGCAAATCCATAGAGATTTCTAAGTCTCGCGGGGAAGCACTTTGTAAAACCAAGTGTTCGAATCTTACCCAAAGGCATCCCTGTTGGGGGGAAGAGAGGCTCAGCCCGTTGAGTGATCCCAGGTGTCAAAGGTGGTCTGCGGTGGTATGTCTCCTGGCATCCCTCCTGTCTTAAGCCATTTTTATATTATTTGTCCTTACAGGTGGAGCTTGAGTGACTCTAGTCATACATACCTTTATTGTAATTGGTGTAAAAGTTTCTCGTTCTGCCTTTAAAGGTATAGATTAAATAAAATGCAGAGCGCAGGTTTAGTGAGGGGTGGTCGCACCTTGGAGGTGGGTAGCTTTGGGATGGAGGTGTGTTTTTTGGCATTATAATGAGATTCTAATGAGCAAAGTTCACCCAAAGGATAGTATTTTGTCAAAGAATGACAGTCTGTTGGCTCAGGGTGGTAAATAGGCAGCTCAGGGTAGTAAATATGCAGCTCGTCAGTTCCATAGTACCTTCCAGTTCCCGTCTTATCACAGAGCCTGGCGGCGGTGTCTTCACTCCGCTCCACGCTCTGTACAGTTTCCCTTAGAGTCAGCACACCAAGCTCCCTTGGTGTTGCCAACATCTAAGGTTGCCTAGGGAACCTCTGTGGGATGGATTCCTTGCATATTCGCCACTCTCCACCCTGAAAGTTTCTTCAATGCTGTACCTTTAATATAAATTTAATTTCTAAGTTACCTCCAGCGATTCTTCCACAGGTAGCCTCCTTCTCCAGAGGCCAAGGCAGAAGCAGGCAGGTGCAGCTGAAGTGTAGAATTGATGGCTATCACCTTTCTGGTGGGAGTGCAGGACAAGATTCAGGTGTACAGGGTTGTCTGAGACAATGAAGTATAAGTAGGAAGACTACAGTCTTTGTATGTGTGTGCACTTTATGCTGAGGAAGCTGCAGAGAATCTCTGTCTCCTCTGTGTCAGTTACTCCCTGATGCCTTTTGCTGATACTAGGTCAGATCAGACTTAAACCAAGCCTCTGTTTTGGGCTACAAATGGGCCAGCTTTGTTCACAGTTATTAATTCTGGCAGGATCTCAGACTGAAGGGGAAGCTACACAAGATGAAAAAGTATCAGAAAGTGGTTATCTTAAAAGCAGCTTCTTGGGAGAATTAAGATGGCGTCTTTTTATCACGTCCAATCAAGAAGGCATATTAATCACTCTTCCAGTGCAAGCAAGGTAGGATTTGCTTACCTCCTCCTGACCAGTATAGGAAACAGGCAATTTTATTTTATTTAGTTTTTTAAGTTGTCTGCTCTTCCCTTACATAACTGTGATCAGTTAAAATTACCAAAACATGCATTGATATTCAGAACTTTTTCATCTCAGATTGTTAGTCCATTTTTCTGCTTTCTTAAGTGATCAATAGGCATTGACTTGATTATTCATATGAGCAAAATAGTTGAAGGTCTTTCAGATAGAACCACTGTGGTCTTTTGAGACAGAACCACTGTGAAAACACATCTTTGTAAGATATCCTGAACACACCAAATGTATGTGGAAGGACAAACAAATAATTATTTCAGCATGCAAACATTAGCAATATGAGCATCAGCTCCTGAACATGGCCTTTTTGCACCTTCCCAGCTGCTGCTGGAAGTAAAATCAGATGAGTAGCACATGACATGAATTCCTGCTGATGAGAACAGGAACACTGAGTGCATTTAACATAGCAATCTCAATGACATTCATACCATCGAGGAAAAAAAAGGTGCCTCTTTTTTGCCCTTGTAAAGATATAAGGCAGAGACATAAGGCAGCTTCATCTCACATTTAGAAGGGAGTAGGACACAAATACAGTGGGCTCCTGTTATCCAAATCAATTATTCCTCCATCTCTAAATTACACTTCATTTTTATTTTTTAGTGCCAAATGTATCCTGACAGCATATTTCAAAAACATGTATTCTTTGCAGATTTTCCAAGTGAAAGATGTACTCTTAGGAGGTTCTGGAGCCATGTATCGTCATGTATTTAAGGTACATAAGGATTCTTCTTAAGGTAACAGAACAAAGTTCAGATGGATTCATATGGACTTTTCTGAAATATATGTTCACGTTTGCTACATCCCCTGTCAGAAATACAATTGTTCATCTTGTTATGACTTGTACTGTATTTTGCTTTGCTAGTGACAATGTTGATAATGCTGGTGCTATTAGACCTTTTTTTTTAAAATGACATGACTAGTATGTTTCAATCAAAATGAAGGCTAATCATGAGGAACGGTAACCAATTAGGTCAACTTTGTTTTAAATTGCATTTGACTATATTGTAATCAATTCAGTTCTGAGACATTGAGAAGAGCACACGAATTTATCCCTGATTTTATATTCCCCAATGGTCTGTTTATATTAAAATGACTGACAAATTTACAGCCTATGTATAATACATTTCATAAGCCAGTATACACATACTGTTCATACAGAGAGAGCATTGAGAGGCAAATCTATTCTGCAGCTACCATTAATTGTAAGAGAAATATTTTCTTGTTAGATTGTTCAATGAAGCAAGCTCTTGTCTTCCTGATGACAGTTATCCCAAAGGAAAAATGAGAAAAAAAAGCAATGAAACAAAATATACTAAAACTGCTGAAAGCTCCCCCTTTGTTTTAACATCGAAAAACTCATCTTACAAAGGGACATCCAAGTCTGGATATCTCACTTTTAAGAATAGGACTTCCAGCTAAGCTAAGCCTCCATCCTTTGGAAAGGAATTTAGACAGAACATTCCATGGAATCTGACAGGTATTTCCTAGCTGAATTGTTCAGGTTGAACCAACTGCCATTCCATGCTGTACTAATGATCCTCCTACCTCGCATTTCCAGTCTGGACAATCATTTTAACCCAGGAAGACTGATGAACAGCTATCTGTTTAGACACACTTCTTGATAAAGTATCTTCATCATTATTTGAGCAGCATAAATATATTGGATAGGTGTACTCTCTCTATATCTACATAATCTGTATGTATATTTATAGAATATGCAGAGTATATGTATTGTATACATGTATATATGTAAAACCGAGAGGTAAAAAACTATGGAAGTGAGAGAAAATCAGGCAAGCAACAGATGATGTTCATCGGGTTTTCTAGTTTAGGATAAAGACTCTAGGCAAGATTTGTAACTTCTACATAAATATACATTAACTCTGAATTTTTTAATGGTAAGAAAGAGTTCCATGAAGATGTTGCAGTCGAAACCATGTTAGTAGAAGAAGAACACGCCATACATACGGAGCTAAAAATTTACTATTGGTCGAACTTATCTACTTAATATAGAAGAGCCTTTTAATGAAGTTAGAAGTGTTGTACAAAAGCTTGCCAGTATCTACATCTTTTCATTAGTGTTGTGCTCCTCTGGGTCCTATGGGGACTTCTCAGTATGGGAGAAACAAATACCACCAGGCTATCATCCCAGTTAGTAAGTGCCGGCTATTAATAGTAACTACCCCAGTTAAACACTTTTTAACTTGAAACTAACTCAAGTCATCAAGTATATTTGGGATAGATACACAGCCTTCAATAACTAGGGGTGCCATATACTAGTGGTTTACCCAACCTCATTTGCATTTGTGATCACAGTAATAGAAAAAGAGAAGTTATTTTGACTTGCACAAGGATGAAGTATTTTCTATGGCATTAAGTATGAAAATATTTTCTTTTCTACATAGTGAAAACGCCTTCCAGTCCTAGTGGTTAACACTACACAGGGTACACTACCCTATTCCTTAACTAGCAAAAACCAGACACTAGCCATGTCAAGGGTAAATCACCCTTCCATATATATCTTACCTAAGATACATTTTAGCAAGTTTGCCAAACTAACTCAAATTTAAACAAATTACAAAACCTTTCTATTCGAGAACCACCACACAATAGAGGAGATCATCAATTCAATAAACTAGAGAAAGGAGCTTTAGATTGTTTGATGGGAGCTGGTGATAAAAGCCCTCCACTAAGTAAAACACAATTCTTCTCTAGCCAAAGGGGCTGAGAATTGATTGCTGCATTCTACTAATGGAAGAGAGAAAAGGAAGAAAAATGAACTGCAGTGTCTAAACATCAGAGTACAAAACACAGGCAGAACTTGAAGTCCTAGTATTTAGACAAAGCTACAACCTCACCGGCACCACAAACATTCATGTCAAGTGACAAGATTGGAATTTAAGAGGGCAAATACAGAACTAAAAAGGAGGAAGTGTTAAATATTAAGAAAGATATATTTGTTCTAAAAACATAGTGATGAATAGACTAAACTTTTTTTCTGGATATAAAGGAAAAGAACAAAGACTTGTAACAATAGAGACTCTTTTAAAACATTTTACCGCAGGTGGGAAATTAGATATATTTGGCAACAGAAAGAGTGAGAGCTAATGATAAAGGGAAATACTAATCATCCAATACATGTTAGAAAGCAACACAGCCAGACACAACTTCTAACAGAAGTTAGAGAATGTACTGGGGAGAATGTGAAATGGGAGTTAGTTTAGGAAACAAGTGCCTCCAGTCTCGATTCCAACTGACAGGAAGTGACTGAGGATTAGAAGGTGGTAGGTACCGGGGATTGTCACAGGAGGATCAGGTTCACAATTCTAAAGAAAAAGAAAGGAAGAAAGGGGCTGAAATAATAATAATAGTAAATTTTTTTTAAAAAGAAGTGATTTTTTTTCAGAAATTTCCACTCATTTTGGGATCAGATGAGTGACATGGCAAGATTTGACTTTCCATTGAAAAAAAATACAGAATAATTCACAGTTATTGAGAATAAATAGAGAATTCTAGAAGTAGAGGAACAGCAGAAAACTGTGTTAAAAATACACTATAGCTAAACCAGGATTTTTGTTAGACTTAGGGAAAAAAAAAGAAAGAAAGGATTTCAGAGAGAGCATGAAAGCAAAACTACAAAATTAAGGAAGAGTCTACAGAACCGGTGCAATCATCTAGGGATAAAACCTGGAAGATTAAGGTACAAAATAGGTGACAAACAGGAAGAGACAAAGGTTCTATAAATATATCATAAGCTTGACAACAAGAAAGGAAAATGAAAAGTTCTTATAAGAAAAAGATCATATAACAGAAAAATTTCAAGAAGGGTATAGTTTTCATTGCCATATTATCTTCCGTTTTGTGACCAGACAGCAAGTGTAGTTCATTCTAATACTGAAACTCAAAATAAAATGACATGGTCAAAGGTACTTAAATGTATTTGATGCAATTACATGATCCAGGGTAGGGGTGGAGGAAAGGAATAAAACCTTGAGCACTTAATGAAATAGCCAAAGTATTATCTGAATCAGAAGTCATTATTTTTGAGATCTCATAGAAGAGAGAAGTCTCAGGCGACTGAAGAAGGCTGAACCATAACATTCCCCTAGTAAAGCTTAGACTTGAGAAATCATGGACCAGTCACAATATTTTCAGTATGTGAAAAGATACTGGGGGAGGTTATTAAACAGCCAATTTATAAGCACTCTACAGTAAAATAAAAAGGTGATAAAAACCAGCCAACACTGCTTTCTCAAGAGTAAATCATGTCAAAACAATCTAATGTTCTCCTTTGACATAGTAACTTTTAGTGTAATGGATAAGAAGGACGTAAAAGATGAGATTGCTTTACTTTAAGAAAGCTTTTTTCACACTGCCGTATGAGACCTCATAGGGAAGCCAGAAAAATACAGCCTTATAGGCCCAGTCTGAATAAAAGATTTAAACAATATTGAGGATGTGTAATACATGTTAACATAAGGGATGACATTACTGAACAACATAGTATAAATGCAAAATTAGGCCTAGGCCTTCCTAAGCTCAACCACTAAACCTTTTCCTTTAAAACAGTTTATGTATGTCCTCTGATTTCAGTGAAGGTGTTAGTTTATTGCAGGCTTTGAACTTAAGCTGAACTGAAGAAAACTGTAGTTAGAAAATGCATTTTACTTGTAATCACAAGGAGGATGAGGTGAAATTTTTAAAGTATCATAAGAAATAATACCTAAATTTTTGTATTAATTGTTAAGCAAGGTGACTCTTGCATAACCTCAGCCAAGATGAGCAACAGAAACCAGCCAGAATGAGGTAAAATCCAGTCTGAACTTGTTATGTCATTAATGGTCACGATTTGAAGGGCACAATTTGATTTGGTAACAATGAACTGTAATCAGCTGTGATCTGCCCAGAAGCCAACCATCTATGTAACTTCAGAATGACAATCCAAAAGGGAAGATTCATCCACGGACACATGCAATGTGCAGATCCTTCAGAACATTGAAAAACTCTAGAACAGCGGCTCACATCAGATTACCAAACTGGTCAATTTAGTGCCGCAGGACTTTGGAGGTTTTATAATTATTTTATGGTAAGTGAATAATTGATGTAAACACTGATCTAGCCGTTATGCTGCAACAGCTCTCTCTGCATTATAGTGTGAATTATTATCACAACAACTAATTATAACAATTTTGACCAACAATCATGCAAGGCAGAACTTAACAAGCCATGGCCTATGCCAAAAAACAGGCCAGCAAATGTACCTGATAAGTCAACAGATGAAAAATTAGTTACTTAACTAAAGCATAATTCATTTCACAAGAAGTAAAGACACTAGTGTTCTCTTGAACAGGCTAATCACCTGAGTTTGATGTCATGAATAGAACATAGAGTCAACCAGGTGAAAGAGGGAGGAAACACAGCATCAGAACACGAGAATAATAACAAATATCAGACATGGTAGAAAGTGAGACTCCATCCTTATTAATAGAATACTGAAACCTAACACTTCACACAAATAGGAGACTGGTTTCCCTGTTATCTAACAAAATTGCACTTCTGCCCAGTCCTCTGGCCCTTTTTATTCCCTGGTCTTCTACTTTGAAATAGAGGTGTGCCTAGGTGTGCCAAAAAGAAGTATCACAGTTACAAATTTGGTTGGGAAAAGAGAACTCTTAACCATACAAACAGCATGTATGTGTACATGTACATGTGCATGTACATGTATATGTATATGCAAAGAGAATGATAGAATGATAGAATGATAGAATGTTTTAGGTTGGAAAAGACCTTTAAGATTATCCAGTCCAACAATAAACCTAACACTACAAAGTCCACCACTAAACCATGTCCCTAAGCACCACATCTACATATCTTTTAAATGCCTCCAGGGATGGTGACTCAACCACTTCCGTGGGCAGCCTGTTCCAGTCTTGAAAACCCTTTTGGTGAAGAAATTTTTCCTAATATCCAATCTAACCTCCTCTGGTGCAACTTGAGGCTGTTACCTCTTGTCCTGTCACTTGTTACTTGGGAAAAGAGACCGACACCCACATCACTAAAACCTCCTTTCAGTTAGTTGTAGAAAGTGATAAGGTCTCCCGTGAGCCTCCTTTTCTCCAGAATAAACAACCCCAGTTGCCTCAGCCTCTTCTCATGAGACTTGTGTGCTGGTTTTGGCTGGGTAGAATTAAATTTCTTCGTAGTAGCTAGTATGGGGCTATGTTTTGGATTTGTGCTGAAAACAGTGTTGATAATACAGGGATGTTTTTGTTATTGCTGAGCAGTGATTATACAGAGTCAAGGCCTTTTCTGCTTCTCATAGCGCCCCATCAGCGAGTAGGCTGGGGGTGCACAAGAAGTTGGGAGGGGACAGCTGGGACAGTTGACTCCAACTGATCAAAGGGATATTCCATACCATATGACATCATGCTGTCGTGGTTTAACCCCAGCTGGCAACTAAGAACCACACAGCCACTCGCTCACTTCCCCTCTGCCCCAGCGGGATGGGGGAGAGAATCAGAAAAGTAAAAACAAGAAAGCTCATGGGTTGAGATAAGAACAGTTTAATAAGTGAAATGAAATGAAATAAAATAAAATAATAATAATAATAATAATAATAATTATAATAATAATAATTGTAATGAAAAGGAAAATAACAACAACAACGACAACAACAAGCAAGAAAGGCAAGTGATGCAAATGAAAACAATTGCTCACCACCCTCCCGCCGATGCCCAGCCCAAGCAGTGGTCCCCCGGCCAGCTTTCCCCCTGGTTTATTTACTGAGCATGACATCATATGGTATGGAATATCCCTTTGGTCACTTGGGGTCAGCTGTCCCAGCTGTGTCCCCTCCCAAATTCTAGTGCACCCCAAGCCTACTCGCCGGTGGAGTGGTGTGAGAAGCAGAAAAAGCCTTGACTCTGTGTAATCACTGCTCAGCAATAACTAAAATATCCCTGTGTTATCAACACTGTTTTCAGCACAAATCCAAAACGTAGCCCCATGCTACCTACTATGAAGAAAATTAACTCTATTCCAGCCAAAACCAGCACACATGCTCAGCATAGAAAGTAAGGGGAAGAAGAAGGAAGGGGGGGAACGTTCGAAGCGATGGCATTTGTCTTCCCAAGTAGCTGTCATGTGTGATGGAGCCCTGCTTCCTGGAGACGGCTGAACACCTGCCTGCCAGTGGGAAGTAGTGAATGAATTCCTTGTTTTGCTTTGCTTGCATGCATGGCCGTTGCATTACCTATTAAACTGTCTTTGTCTCAACCCATGAGTTTTCTCACTTTTACCATTCTGATTCTCTCCCCCATCCTACTGTGGGGGAATGAGCCAGCGGCTGTGTCGTGCTTAGTTGCTGGCTGGGGTTAAACCACAACAACTTGTTCTCTAGACCCTTCACCAGCTTTGTTGCTCTTCTTTGAACGTGCTCCAGGACCTCATGATCCTCCATTAGTTTTAGTGTAACCTTAGTAACTTGGGTTACCAAGGAAAGGTCAGCACTGGAATTGGGTCTTGAAGAAATAACAGTACTATAGTTCAAGCATTGTTTTTATAAGCAAATTTTGAAGTCAAATTCTCCAGATAACCCTTGGCTAGAAGACGTACTTGACTGGTTGTTACAACTTACAGAACTTCACAAGGTAAGAGGAAGAGTATTGGAGCAGGTAAGGCAGGGAAATGTCAGAGGGTCTCACTTAGTGCATGCATACGGTGCATCAGTAAAAGATGCAAATAAAAAATGCAGGATGAGGAGTACATATTTTCTAGCACTGAAAAAAATAGAGTAGAACCACCCATGATGTCCAGTTGTGCTGGTTTTGGCTGGGGTAGAGTTCATTTTCTTCATAGTAGCTAGTATGGGACTATATTTTTGATTTGTGGTGGAAACAGTGTTGATAAAGCAGGGATGTTTTAGTTACTGCTGAGCAGTGCTTACACAGAGTCAAGGCCTTTTCTGCTCCTCACACCACCCCACCAGCAAGTAGACTGGGGGTGCACAAGAATTTGGGAGAGGACACAGCTGGGACAGCTGACCCCAAGTGACCAAAGGGATATTCCATACCATAGGATGTCATGCTTAGCATATAAAGCTGCGGGACAAAGAAGGTAGCTGGGGACGTTGGGAGTAATGGCGTTTGTCTTCCCAAGTAACCGTTACGCATGATGGAGCCCTGCTTTCCTGGAGATGGCTGAACACCTGCCTGCCAATGGGAAGTGAATTAATTCCTTGTTTTGCTTTGCTTGCCTGCATGGCCTTTGCTTTACCTATTAAACTGTGTTTGTCTCAACCCATGGGTTTTCTCACTTTTACTCTTCCGATTCTCTCCCCCATCCCACTCAGAGGGGACTGAGTGAGTGGCTGTGTGGTGCTTAGTTGCCAGCTGGGGTTAAACCATGACACCAGTCCCCTAAAGAAAGGATGCCCACTCAACATCTCTCTCTTCTCTAAAATCATGCTGCTCTCCGGTATTTTCCAGTAAAACCAAAGAAGTTCAACAGCCTAGGTAAAAAGCACTGTAAGATGAGTGCACAACAGGTTAAAAGTCACATTCAGCTAATACATATTTGAAATTCACTCAGGCTGCGTGAACATATGATGTGAGATTTTTGCAAAGGCTTGGGATAGACCCAGTTCAAATCACTGTTGTCACGAATGATTCAGACTACGGAATATGAAATGTTCTTTGACATTTTGCAGATATCACCGAACCAGGAAAAGAGTAAACACTCTCAAAGACAGATCTGAATCAGCTTGTCAAAATCATTCTTGACTCCAATTTAATAAGATTAAGTTAACAAAAGAGAAAAGCAATATAATATAAAGCAGAAGGAAAAATTAAATTGAGGGATACAAAATCAGAGAATAACTGTCTCATAGTAGTATTTTAAAAAGTGATTTAGAAGCTTTAATGGACTGCAAATTAAGTCAATGATACCATATCGTAATAAAGGAAAGAAAAGTATAAAGGAAAATACAAAGCTCAGTTCTGGGATATACTTTACTTTATAAGCAATGAAATTATTTCCCTCTTGTCAGTTTTGCTAACGTCACAGCTGGAATACTCTCTTCAATATATAGCAGTACATGTTATGAAAAGCAAATGAAGAATAGCTGAGGAGACAAAAAGCATGACAGAATAAGAAAAGAGAAAATACTGTGAGGTACTGAAGATCTTTTTTTTTTAAGAAAAAGAATGAAGGTATACATATCTTCCAGAATGCTCAGATGGTTGTAGCAGAAAGGTTCTGATTCAATTAGAGCTTTGAAGGTGAGCTGCCTAGATTTCTTTCCTAGTGGAAGTACCCAAAAGTGGGCCAACAGTGAACAGAACATATGCCCCGGTGGCTGTTATAAATGAACAGTACTTACTGGTTTTCAGTGTTTCACAAGGAAATAAAAAAGAACTTGCAGAATCTGCAAGAAGGAAGACAGAAGTATTAGGAAACTAATACTGGAAGAGGCAGGCACCAGAACAGACCTGGATTTTAAGAATTTAGACACATGGAAGTGGAATACTGTCATACTGTACTCCAGTTCTCCATGTCTATGATTTTAAGAAGCTAAAACTAAGGGGTGGATGTGCTTTTGTCACAATTTGATAATATTCATATTCAAGACATTCAGAAGAATGCAACTGACAAATTTCTAACACGAAATAGTATTTTTTGAGCTAACAACTCCCTGGTTAAGATGGCATGTGCTTAATTGTGGTCAAAAACTTCCTGTGTAGAATGAACTCATGTCTACAGATTTAAGTATATTTAACCATGTTTCTCCTTATGCTATCATTTTTACCACCTATACCCATGCTTGTTTGAAAGACTGTGCAGAGAGCAAGCACCTTCCATAGAGATTTGTAAAACGCTGGTATGAGGGAAGTATGAATGGGAATGCATGGTTGTTTAAGTACCACAAAACACAACAGAGCAAAAAATGGCATGTATTTAGAAACAGGACATGACTGACAACAAAAAGATGGTGAGCACTGAAGCAGGTATGTTTGCAGCAAGACTACAGTAGAGATGACTTTTCAGTAGAAGACCTGAACTCTTAATAACAAATGGTTGGCAATAATCTTGCGTGTGTGATGCCTCTTCTCGTCATTCCAACAGGAAGACAGACTTTAGCTGTAAGATAAGGAAAATAACGCAATGGGCAGAAACCTTGCCTTGGATTTATAGGGAGGAAAGTGAGGGATGGAAGACCTCAGGGATGAAAGGTCAGACCATATCAAGTGTTGACTCATAAGAACTATAAAATATTTTAGCCAAAAATCAGTTCACTGTCACCAGTCAAGAAGAACCTAAGAGATGACTTGATAGCTGGCAACCTTATCTTCCATGTCACCACAAGTAATGCTAACCTAATTGGATATACACCTCTTGGTGCTAGTATGAAAGAATGAATGAGTAAAATACATGAGGGAATGAGTGTGAATGACTGAAAACATTTTTGTTTAAAACAAAAATCCCTTTGCACAAGATCTTGCTTTGAGTTTTCTTACATTTAGTTCTTACTCAACTTCTGGAACTCTTATTCAAGATAAAGTCAGAATGAAGCACAAAACAATCGTCCAGCAATAGTTTTCTGCTTGTGACTGAGTAAACAGTTTCATTCACAAATGAATTAAAAGAAAACATTTATTTTTTGGCTTTAATTAAGTTCCTTTTTTTGCTGGTTACAGAATTTCTTTCTTCTTTAATTTGTGAGTGTATTCTAGAGGCCTTTATAGCTGTGAGGAAAGATTGTTAGAGAAAATTAGTTGCTATGTAATAGTCCATAAACAGCCTAACTGTTTCATGAATAAAATTTGCTGCCACTTCAACTAGAAAACTTAATTTTTGAGAAATTATCATCTTTCCTCACATACATTACTTTTAAAGTTTACATTATCCAACAGGTGAAATTAAATTATTTCACTAAAATGGACTTCAGAATATTATCTCCTTCAGCAGCAGGATGTTAATTTTTTTTAAATTAATCTGTAATTTTAATCATTTTTTTTGTTTCCACATAATTATTGTTTTTAAAATGTTTAAAATGCCAGAAGTGTTACTTATAAATTTCATGTTAGAAATCATGTCCTCTCTTAGTCTCACAATTGCATACAGGAAATGTAAAAGCAAAATTTCTTGTTGCAGTTTTATACCACATATAGCTGGTCCTTCATATTTAGTGAGTTCATTAACTTTAGCCAGCCAATCGCTATGTCTGCCTTGGCAAATATATTTTCCCTCTTCAAAACAATGACTTAGGGAAGCCAGTAATAACTCTGCTCTCTCACTGCAAGATTAATTTGAAGTGCTGAAGTTTTCTCTTTAATTTGGTCTTAGCATTCTGCATATTGTGATGAATATTGATCTGAAATTTAGAGCCTTGCCAGCAATCTTTTCCGTGTCTGATAATATTTCTCTAGGACAATGAGGTGAGATGATTAAAATGAATCCTAGTGACTAAGAGAAGCATTAAATGCAAGGCTATGAAGTCAGTACTGCCAATTTGTTTGCAGGCCATACCCCTTCGTCAATTGGAATATGTGTGAAATAAAGCCATTAAACATAATTTATATTCAGTGGAGAAAAGCTGTAGAAATATAATGTGTGGCTTCAAGCTTTGCCTTTATCATGTCCTTTACTATCATAGCCTTTATTAACTTACACTGAAAATTACTCTACTTTTTTGTGGATCCAGTTTAAGTTGGATAAAAGCAACTCTTTTTTCACATTCCTCCTGACAGCATGCAACCTGCTGCCTGCCTGAAACTCTCATCTGCACTTACTCTTTATTTGCCTTTTATTTCAAAAGCCCCATCACTTTGTTTTCGTTGGAAAATAACATGCATCCCTCTTTCTGCAACATTCTAACAGATAATAGACTCCTAGTTGTGCATCTACTTCATTTTACTTAGGATCTATAGCAAATTTAAGCCACTCTAATTCCAAGATCTTAGTTCACTACTGGAAGAAATACATAATCTATTTAAAACAGGGATAAAAGTGCCCTGGGATAGGGCTGCAGAGTTCTTCACAAGAGGTAGCAAAATTTTTTAGTATTTTTTTTCTTAGTAAAAACATTTAGATTTTTAGTACGTGGAAAGAGAAATTGCAAAGTATGAAAAAATTGGGTGGAGTTTTAAAATCCTGTAAAACTGAAAGTAAATTTTATTTAATTTGTAACTTTGCACAAATTCTTTAAGGAGATTAAAAAAATCTTCTTGCCACTTGTCTTCCTAAAATGCAAAGGATTTTATATGCATAAGAATGAATAATCCTGGGCATGTTTGAATTAATGTTAAGATCTTGTTAAACCTGTCACTTAACTAAGACAAATGTGGTTTTGTCTTAATTTACATGACTAACGCTATATCAGAGTTCTTTAAATCTGACAGAAATACGGAATTCTGTTAACTTACACAATATATTTTTGCTATGGAGGCAATTAACCCATTTGCATATTTATGT